>NW_027466057.1:3262500-3530000 GCF_046127955.1 Nelusetta ayraudi
TCGTGATGGAAGATAAAGGAGGGGAAGTTAAAGCGAGGAGCTGCAGCGTGAACGCCGCAAAATGACAGCGAGGGCATCGTCAGGCCTCGCTGCTCTTTCTCATTTGGCGGGGGGGCGGGCGGGGGAGGGGTGAGCGCGCAGGCCGTACAGTGAGTGTAGGTGGGCGCGTCCTCAGGGTTCCCTGTTGTCATGTGACGCGCCAGAGTCGGCCAAGTGCGTCACTCTGACACAATTTCCATGTGCTGTAACAGCCGGGATATTTTTTTATTTATGATTTATTTGTTTTTAAATATACCCCCACTTTCTCACTGTTGCGTCAAACCGCCGCTAAGAGGCAATAACAGCCCGGTCTGGTTGCATCACATGAGCCCTGCTTGCAAAAAGCTAATCAAATAAGCCGCACCTGGCCGCCTTTTAAAAGTGACATGCTAATCGGAGGGGGAGGCGGGAGACACAGGGCCGGCAGCAGCTCGGCTGATTCGCGAGGACACTTTGCTCACGTTGATTTAACGGTTTCTCGCTTTTGATTTAATACAACAATTTAATACAAATACGGTAGAAAATTTGAGGAGTGTCATTAGCTGCGTTTCCTTAACGGTTTTTCGCAAAATAAAAGTTGCATTTCTGAAATTTTGACAAAGCACAATTGCGATTTGCAGGCGTTTCCATTGAATGGTGTGAAGCGCATTAGCCGTGATTCTCCTAAAATCTTGTTCTGCGAGATTTTACATTTTTAACTGGTCTCTTCAGCATAACCGTCAGCGGACGTGGAATATTGAATTGCCTAAACTGGTCCCAGGTGATTCGGTCGACCGATTACACGGTCCACCTTCAGAGCGGCGGGCGCCGTTTTGCATAGATTAACTCTGAAAAGGTTCAAAATGTCAAAAAGAGCTTCAATGATTATTTGGAAAATAAACATTTCCCAGTTAAAGGTCAGCCGATAAAGACGTCGAGGGACCTGATCTGAACAAATGCAAAAGATAAGTGAATTACTGTTGTGTGGGGGGGGGGGGGGACAACATAAAATGATGATGAAATAATCTTTACGCGTGATGTAAACACCGTCAGGTGGCTGCGGACGGCCTCCTAGGCTCTCCGTCATCCTGGAGGAAAGTCATTACCAACCACTTTAAGAAATCCTCAGGCAGCCCAGGGGTTTTATCCGCGGCAGCAGATGCCTGAAGGAGGACTGTAATTAGCTTCCAGAGAGGCAAAACACTCCAGCTAATCATCAGCTCTCTCAGCGGCCACGGCACTTATCAAGTGAAAAATCCCGACTGCTTGAAAACAGCACCTCGCAACCAGCGCGCAGCTGCAAGAAGGACTCCTGCTGCTGTGACAATTAAGGCAGAAGCGGCACGATTAGGGTTGAATTAGTCTAAATGAGGAATGTGCTTCAGGTGCATCTTCATGGAAAGCCGTGTTCAAGCCTGTCCTTGTTCCAAAAAAAAAAAAAAAAAAGGTCAAAAGTGAACGTTTGAAATCCCGACTCTTCCCGTCCGTGAGCCTCCCTAACAACCGGCGGTCCGAGACTCCCAGCCTCAGACGCAGGAGCTGCGCTGCGGGGACGTGGGTTTGTTTGTGCGGCGCAGACTTGTGCCGATCTATTCAAAGTGCGCGAATGACGTCGGCCATCTTTTCTGGCGAGCGCCGAGCAGACTGCGAGGCCGGGTTTTTCCGCTGGCCATCGCAACAGAAGACGACAACACAGCGCGTCCAGCTTTGACGACAGGGCTGTTTTCCGCACGGCCGCACCGGCCTGCTGTGACGGCCCTCCCATTAAGGTGGCGTCAGATCGTCGTTAATTAGCTTCCAATTGGATATAAACACCCGTGAGCCCTGGTTTATTTGTTTATCTATTACTCATCGTGCGTTAGCTCGACTTGACCTTGTCGCCCAGTGGAAGCGACACCTGTCTGGGGTTTAGTTTTCGGGCTTTGTTTCCATATCGCGGACACATATTAAGAAGTACAATTTATTAAATATGTATATAATTGTATATAATTATAATAAAATAATTTGTGAGGCACTACGGCATATTGCAGGGTTAATAAAAAGCATTGTCATGTGTCACCACCGTAGAGCACATCCATGCCTGTCTACTGTTTTCTCGTGGGATTTCAAAATAAAAAAAAAATAAAAAAAACAGGGCGGAAAAAAATTAGCACGAAAAACAGAAATAATTACACTGAAAAACAGTTGTTGTTTTTTTTATTTGCCAAGTGAATGCAATACGCTTCCGTAGCGATTGCCTCAGACCAATATCACACCAGGCCTTATGTTCCAATACCAGCATCTGGCTGCCGTCATCGGCGGTGTAGTTTCAAACCACTCATCTGTGCCTGATCACCCTCAGTCATCAGACCCTGGCTGCCCAGCGCTGCTCCAGCAGCTCTCCACTGTAAGATGACACGTCTGCTTTCTGGCCTGACAGTGATGGGAGTCCGAGAATACAGAGTGCAGCTCTTCCTGAAAATATCCGATGCAGCCATGTAATTTGTCTTTTCAGGGGCAAAGCGCTGCTGGTGCGCATTCACACCAAGGTCCTTCAGCGCACCGTGCAATTTTTTTCTCTTTTCTTTTTTCTTTTTATCTTGAATCAAACCTGAAGCGACTACAAGGCTCCTGCAGATCACAAGTCTCCCAGCCAGCCAGCAGCCGCCTTGAATTCTCACAGCAGGGGTGACAAACTCGTGGAGAGGAGGGAGGAACACTCTGTGCACACACGCAGCGTCATTCCCACCACACCACTGACGGCGCTGCGCACACGACGCTCACGTGCGAATCAGATCAAAATGCAGATCATTTGATGCCAACGTCCAAGAGACGAATGACGCAACTGTGGAATCAGCGCGGTTTCTCATCCACACCGTGGAGTCTGGTGTCACTGCGGTCATTTGAAAAGAAAAAAAAAAAAAAAAAAAAAGAACCCCTGCTACCTGCTGCTCCAGGACTTCCTCTCCATGAGTGAGATTAGACTCTAATCCCATAAAATCCAATTTGCGCGACAACGGGAACCAACTTCAAAACCCCGCCGCAGCAAACAGACTGTTTACAGAGCGGCGGCAGTTTGTTTGCAGGCTGGGATTTATCATCGTTATTATTATTATTATTATTATTATAATATCGCTTCTGTGACGACTTTGGGAGCGACTGATGCCACTTTCAGGCTGCGGCTCGGCCTTTCATCCCTCACCCCCTATGATCATAAAAAGTGGATTCCTGCACGTGAATCAACCCGGCTGCTCGGACATGAAAGCGGGAGAATATTAAGTGCGACGAGGTGAAAGGAGGTAAAACAAGACGCGGTGGGCAGCGACACTCGATCCGCCGGCTTCCGGCCGCATTGCAAGCTGAGTCACGTCGGGAGCCGGGAAGGCGCGAGGGGGGAAGGAGGGGGAGGGAGGCTTTACATTATTGCATTAGAGGCTGATGCCTGCGCCTAACACGCCGCCGCCGTTCCCCTCCAGGTGACACGACAGGACGAGACGAGGAAGGAAGAGGAGAAAAAAAAAAAAAAAAAACCCGGCGAACTTCAGAGCCGTCGGCAGGGGAGAGGTGACGTGAACCTACAAGCCCTGGTTACAGTGTGTGTGTGTGTGTGTGCGTCGGAGCCGCATGCAGGACATGACAGATGCTCCCAATGTCACCTCTGAAATCTGCGCCAACCTCACGTGCGTCAGCGCTTCCTCCCCTTAAAAAAAAAACAAAAGTGGGCATTTTTCGTCGCCTCCAGCCGCTGCACCTTATTTCAGTCAAAGAGACACAGATCTCAAAGGACAGGACACACACACACACACACACACACACACACACACACACACACACACACACACACACACACACACACACACACACACACACACACACACACGAAATAAGAAGGTTCTCAGCAGCTGCAGCATTTTATAGCAAAATGGATTTATCGCTTCAGGAAACTGCACCTGCACGTAGAAACACACACACACACTGACTAGACAGCAGCACTCTAACATGTGGCCTGAGGCCACATCCTGAAAAGTGATACAATCGCTTTATTCTATTTAGCGCCCTCCACAAACCCCGCCCCCTTCCTAGGCCGCCGCCCACCGCCCCTGCGGCGGAACGCCGTCGAAGCGTCGGGCTCGCTGGAGGACGCGAGGCGTGTCCACACCCTCCTGGCTGGACACCTCGGGCTGGTGCCCGGCTCGGCCCGGCTCGGCCCGGCGGCCAAGTGGTGACTCAGACGGCAGAGATTGCACCACGCCGCTTGACCGCTTCTGATACGGAGCACTTTACATGCTCACCGCTGGCAAATTCGTCACATTCATTAAACCCCCCCCCCCCCCCTCCAGCTCTCGGCTGTCGTCCTCCACTTTCTTTTTATTTACATTCACACCCTCGAGCCGCCTCCTGCAGAACTCAGACGACCGTCGGGCGAATTAGCCGCTCGTTGATAGGCCGGAGGAGGCAGAAACTGACATTCGTGCTGGACGATATGAAGCGGATTACGCAAGGCTGAAATCTTGTTTTTCACGTCCAGGTAGCGGTGGCAGCACATCTGGCGACGAATTACGAGAACAGATGCGGATCAACAGATTTTCCAAGTGTTGCAATCTCCAGCTCTCTGGCAGCGAAAGTGTTGCAACACAACGTCATCCCACTGCGGCTGCGAGCTTCAGCAGGAGCTCCGGGGCGAGAAGCCGCAAAAAAAAAAAAAAAAAAAGACTTGCTCTGGCCAGCGCATGCTCAATTTGGCTCCTTTCATTAGTCAGCAAAACCCAAAAGGGAGCAGGAAGTGGGGCAAATTGAGAAGGAAAGGATGCATCTCATCAAGAGGTAACAACGGAAAACAGCCCCCCCGGGGGAAGGGGGGGGGGGCGCCAGCTGGGAGGAGAGGAAGCGGATAAACTGAGCCAATGAGAAATAGACAAAAACTGAAAGAGACAATATAAAACCAATTTCTCTGCGTCTCTCTCTCCCCTCTTTCCTCGCGTCTTTCCGCCCTGCGGCGTCTTGGGACGAGTTCAGTGGATTTAGCAGCTCGAAAGCACTCAGAGCGCACAAATCTCCCAACCAGACAAACAGGCAGGAAGTGAAGGCGGCATGACATGACATGCAGGAAAAAAATGCTTGTAGGCTATTTAAGGCCTTGATTTAATCAAAGAAAATCGCAGAAATCTAAACGTTTCGCCTGGAAATAAAGCAGAGAGCCGTTTAGCTCAGTTGACTGAAAACAGCCGTCCGCAGCACTGCTGCAGTGAGGCAGTAAAACACAAAACAAGCAAAGCAAAAGCTAACCTAACCAGTGTTGACAACAACAGCTTTTAGCTAGCAACCCCGTCATAAGCGATTTAAGCTTCGATTTAGCTCACTGTATGTCTGCTGGCTGTGACTTACTGTATAAGCCAATAGTGTGCAAGTGGTATTACATCTTGCCTTGAACGAACGGAGAACTCTGCAGCAAAGGTTAAGTCAATAAAACAAGAGGCATAGTTTAATATTTAGCTTCCAATACCGAGCAACACAGCCAACCTTCCTCCTCGAGGAGCGCTGTGAAAGAAATTGGTCATTTAAATGTCCAGTGTGTAAAGTTTGGCCTGATTTCTGATTTTTTTTTTAATTGGTAAAAGCTACATTTACTGCATGTAAATGTATTAATAAAAGTGTTCACTTGCAGTAAAATTAAAATCATTAGATTTTTCTACCCATAGAACGGTTCTTATTTATATATAAGAATATAGCAAGGGTCTTGCTCCCAGTTAGCTGCCAGCTTTTTTGTGCGGACCATCCAGTCCACCTGAGAGCCTGTTTCGTATTTTGGGTGAACGCTTGCGTCCTCAAATTAACCAACGAAGAAGAAGGTGGACGAGGCATCCAGGTTTGAGCGCGCAGGCCACAGTAGTTCACTGGCAAGTTCGGGAGAGGGAGGGAGGGTGAGCGAATGAGCGCCGCAATCTAAAATCTGACCACTGGACTGTCAGTCTCTCCCGCTTCTGGCTTCACCTTCTCCCAGCAGCTTCCCACTGGCGGCGGTGGCGGCAGCCTCATGCTCCGCCGCCGGTGGTGTGAACACAGCGTAACAGCAACTTAGCAGCCGCCGCTGTCCCGTGAGAAGGCCTTGGCATGGAGTATAATACAAAGCCGGGAGCCGCGTTTTCCCAAACCAATCGGCGTCGAGCACGTCCTGGAGCGCGGCGACATAAACCCAGTGTCAGGTCAGCGTCGTGAATCAAAGTGAGAGCCGTTGCCATGACTACGACACACACACACACACACACACACACACACGCACACAACGCCACGAGGCTTGGCAGCCTCCGCTTTACCCATTTCCTGACTCGCCGCCGGGCGGCCGGACCAACAACTCTTTCTCTCTCTCTCTCTGTCTCTCTCTCTCTCCATCTCTCTCTCTCTCTGTGTACGGCAGCCCGGAGGTCAAAAACCTCATCGTGTAAAGCTGCAGTCCCTGCCTACGCGCTCTTACCACTGGTAAATATTTAATCAGGGCTGGAAACACTCGACACCCAGCGCCACCCCGAGCCCAACCCCCACCCCCCACCCCCACTCTCTCTGATCAACACTCCCATGAACAACAAGGCTGCGGGTCTCGATGCGATGGACGCACCAAGCCGAGGTGCAAATCGCGGCTCCATGAGCGGGTCTGCAAAGTGCGAGAGAGCCACTTAGAATTTCTTCTTCTGGTTCTGGATGGCCCCGTCTCTCCATCTTGGATCTGAACTGGGTGACCCTGCAGCAGTTCACTCACTGCCCCCACTCCCCCACCCCGTCTCTCTCTTTCGCTCCTCTCCCCCCCCCCACCGGGGCCTAGCGTCACTCGGTCCATCGAGGGCCACACACAAGAACTAGAGCAAAAACTGTGGGATGCGCATGTTATTGAAGAATCACAGTTTCTCGATCCTTGCAGACGATATTACAGGAAAGCAAAAGGGAAAAAATAACTGTTTGCCGACGACTGGCCAAGGGCACGCTGAGAAAAAAGGAAGATTTTTTTTTTAAAAAAAAGAGGAAAATGTGAACGCTGAACTGGAGCTCAGGGAAATGAGTCGAAACCGAAGGCTGGCCAGCAGATGCACGCTAGCCGAGAGGTGACTTAGCATTTCCGTCCATGCGCCTGCGCTTTTTGCCGGTTTTCTCCAGCGGCTCCTGTTGCTGCTGCTGCTGCTGCTGCTGCTGCGGCGGCCGTTACTTTCATCCTATAATCTTTCCCCTCGACGTCGGGGGAGGACGGTGAGGGTGATGTGATTTGTCGCAGCAGAAGATCAGCCTGGCTGATTGCCACCGACCGTAAATTGCCGCTCCGCAGCAACAACACGAAGCAGCGGGGGAGGGATGGTGGGGGGGGTTGGGGGGGAGACGAGCCGCCCTGCCGTGACATCACCGCGTCAATACATCAGAGCCAATCACTGACGCTCTCGCCACACCCGCGGCACGTCCGAGGTTTACAGGTTTATTCTCATGCTCTAATAATCTAAATCTATGATATGTATTTGCATACCGGGTAAAAAGGCTTTTGTCTATTGTCTTTTGTTTATTGTCTTTGCTGCTATTTGCTGCTGCCTATGTTGGTTCTCCATCTCAACGGGATCTACCTGGTTAAATAAAGGTTGAATAAACAAAATAAAAAACGTAATCCTGCATTCGTCCTCTTTTTAATTCTTTCATTCTCCGCTTGCCTGTTTAACACCCCACTAATGCACCTGGCTGTCATAAGCGTGCATCAGAAGATGAATTTTAACATTCATTCAACAAAAAAAAGTGGACCACAGTGAGTATCCACTTCAGAATTCAGATTCATGCAGCCGTTTTTCCCCCCCAGTAAAAGTAAAAGTCTGAGGCATTATTATTCATCAATGCAGCCAAAAAAAAAAAAAAAAAAGCTTATTTTTGAGTCGCCTGCAAAACAACATCGGCAGGCTGAGACTCGGAGGAGTTGCCTGCTGCTGTCACCTCTCCTGCTGGGTCAGCGGCTCAGGAGGAGCCTTGGGAGGTATCGAGAGCAGCTCCACCGTGAGTTCAACAGTGCCGCCGCCTCCCCCGCATCACCTCCACCACCCCTGACTAAAGAGGCAGCGAGGAGGCTCATTAGCGCCTGGGGTGCGGCGGAGGACACACACACACACACACACACACACAAAGCTCCCCAACCCAAACGAGGACGACGGACACTTGACCATTTTTTAAAAGACTATTTCGGTTTTGGTTACGGGGCGGCAAGGGCAACATGTGCCCTCTCTGGCATCAATCATTACCCTCATCGCCCACCATTAGGGCTGTTGGAGCCAGGTAACTCCCTTGGCTGGAGTAGATAACAGCGTCCATTATCAGATTCCCCGGCCCTTTAAAACTGCAGCTCAGCATCGATCCAGCGCCAGCGACAGGTTTCAATTGTCTTGGCCGCACGGTGCCAGAGAGCCTGGAGGGGGGTGGGGGGGTGGGTACGGCTGCTGCCAGTGCATCAGCAGGAGGAGAGGCATTTCAAATGAAAACCTAATAAAATCTCAAACAATGCGCATTATACATGGCTTTCACACACACACACACACACACACACACACACACACACACACACACACACACACACACACACACACACACACACACACACACACACACACACACACACACACACACACACACACACAGCAGGGATCCTCGGTCTCGACTGGCAGGAGGAAAGTCCAGCAGCCACATTAACAGGCATGCTAATTAACAAGATTACACAAATGATCGGATTACTTTGGTTCTTCCCCCCCTCCCCCCAATCAATTAGGACACGACGTGAAGTGGAAAATGACAACGGCAGCCGGGCCGCAGCAATGCTCAGAGGTCCCACAGCACAACCGTCCATCGTTTACTCTCATCTTTTGTTTTTCATCCTGCAGCAGACGGCATGACGAAGCATCAGAAAATAAATAAGAGGGAAAAAAATCAACATAGATTTGCAGAATATTTAGCCCTCTGTTTGCAGCTTTTGGAAAAAAAAAAGAGGCAAGTTTTAGCTTCCTGTGGTGTTTGCACTTGGCATCACAAAGGGGTCAGTTTAAAAAAAAACACTCTTTGAACACACACACATGCACACACACACTGAAATGACACACTTCATGTGTCCATGTGCACCTTAAAAACATATTGCTATAGTGAAGGTTGCATCATAGGGGATCTTTAAGGATTCTGAACCGATTCACCTGATGATGTGAAAGGTGATGGACCGATCAGACTTTGTCTTACTTGAATTTAAATTTTATGTCATTTTATGTGAAATTTTGTGTTTACATAAGGGGCTACATCCAATCTATGGAATCTTTGGCTTTGTCAAAAAGTTCAAAAAAAAATTAGAGACCAAGTGAAGGAGAAAGAGAAATTCACTTTCAAAAAAACTGTTGTCACATGATAGGAGGTGGGTTGTGTAATGTTGCCAACTTTACGACGGGGCCCAATCCTTCCTGATTGCGTTCCGACTCCTTCCCTTCGCACAACTCGGAGCTGCGTGACGTTCCCTTCGCCATGAGACGTTAACGTCTTCGAGCGGCCCGGCGCAATCAGCCCTCGCCTCAGTCGCAGCACATTGTTCTAAGCCGACAGCAAAGCCGACACGCTCTTCAGACTCCGGCCGAGGAGGAGATGAAGAGGAAGAAGAAGACGAAGGAAAAAAAAAAAAAAAAAAAAAGAACAGGAGCAACAAATCCTCGGCCTCTGCCAGCGTTTTAATACAGACACAGAGACACACACAGGAGGAAACGGGATCATGTTTCACAGCTGGACAATGAAGCAGGGGGGGCCGCTGGAGGTGGCGGGGGGGGCAGGGAAGTAAAAGGGCTGACTCGGTGATTCTCACGGCGTGTTTGTGTATACTCGCGGATGTGCGGGGAGCGCGCGCGAGGACACGCAACAGGGGCCCCCGTTGGCTGGACGCAGACACAACACATCTGCATAACCAACGGGGACTTCTGTGGAGGAACGGGCTCAAAAAGAAATAAAAAATAAAAAGGAAAACGTTTTAAAGAGAAATTTTTTTTTGCCTTCTGTTCGCTGGCCGGCGTGGACAAACACAAACAGGAGCGGTAAAGAGAATTATGCGCTGCCTTCTAATGTATTGGCTGCATTTTTCGCTGCGTTTTGTGAGTCACGAGCGCAGACGGGGTGCACGTGTGCGTCGTTCCTGTACCTTGACAGCAGGCGTGACTCCGTCCTCGGCGGTGCTCTGGCCGTTCTGTGGAGAGGAGCAGACGTGAGACTCAGTCAGAGCTGGCAAGGGCGCATAATATCACACAGCATCGGCGTGTGTGTGTGTGTGTGTGTGTGTGTGTGTGTGTGTGTGTGTGTGTGTGTGTAGTGTAGACACAGAAAAGCAAGAGGAAGGGTGAACATTTGCAAGACTGCGTGGGCGGCGGCGGCGGCGGCGGCAGGCGGCAGGCCTCTGTATCCGGCACTCTGCTCCTCGGCTGGCAGAGCCAATAATCTGAGGCTGACACAGGAACAGCAAAAACATCCGCCGTCCCCGTCTTGCCCACCGGGTGCGTCTCCCGCAGAATAATCATTGTTATTGGGGAGACGACGGTGGCGGGGAGGGGAGGTGTCAGTAAGACCCCGACGCGTGCTTCCCGGCACTCGGGCGGCGGCGGCGGCGGGCGGCGGCTAAACTCCAAACTTTCTGCTGAGATTCAACCAGACGCCTGTGGGTCTGGACTGCGGAAACAAAAGGCAGACGGCCGATCTGCTTCCCGTCACCCGCGAGCAAAGACTCTCAGTTAGATGTTTTTATTAGGGTGAAGAATTTCTTGGGGGTTCGTTTTCCCCGCCGCCTCGGAGACGTCAGCGAGAGAAAAGCAATAATCGCCTCCATCGAGCCACAACGCCGCCAAAGCCGAGGCCGAGCGCTCCCTCAGTCAAAACTCGCCTCTTTGTTATTTTCTTTTTTTTTTTTTTTCCCAATTCAGAGCAGCGAACCCTCCCCAGATTGTTTACGTCCTCCCGGGGCTTCGCTCTTCCTTCTTCCTTCTTCCTCTGGAACTTTTGCGCGGAACAAGGCGGCCGGCGGACACAATGGCAGCGCCGACCTCGGCGACCCCGCAGCCTTCTGCCAGCGTCGCGCAGAGACGGAGCTGCAGGCCGGCTCCGGGTCCAGTGTGAAATATACAGGGGGGTCCCAGGCGGTCAGACCCCCCTGATTAACCTATGAGACCCCCTGAAAGCCTCGAGGCAAAAAAATAAAGGGGGTCTAGGGCCGGGTGATTTTGGACAAAAATAAAATGCAGATTTCGAATAAAATTAATTGAATAAATTATTTCAAATATTTTATCTTTATTTTTAAAGAATAATAGCAAACAAATTTCCCGATTGGGAATGAAGTGCAGCTGTAAAGCCTCCTTGGGTTTAGTAAAGTGACAACATTTACAGGCTTCCTGACCAAACAAAGACGAATCCCTTGGGATTAATGAAGTGAGAGACTCACTTTCACCAAACTTCCCTTGAAGATGAACAGCTTCTACACAAACAAAGATGAAGTTCCCTTATTTGGGAATAAAGTGAAAACTTAGGAAGCAAACACAAATGAATCCCCCTGTGGATAAAGTGACAACCTCAACCGTCTTTCACCGAACATCACTTTAAAAATAAGAGGCTTTTCTTTTATGGTGAACAAAGACGAATAAATAAAGTGCAAAACTTTCACATTTTGTAAAATAAGAGGCGCACAGCCCGGAAGCAAGAATTTTCATCTTGACTAATAAATCCGATTTTGATTTAAAATCGATTAATCGCACAGCCCTATGGGGGTCTCATATATATATATACATTATTGTCACTAATGGTCAACAAAATGTCTAAGATCACACAGTCTCATTTTTTATTTTTTGTTTTTTTTTTAAACATGCATGCTGCATGTTAAGGAAATTTAGATTGATATTAAATCGCATACTGATCTCATCTCCCTACGTACAACCGCTAGGCAGCTGGGCCGGTCCGCCCCAGCTGGCTGGCTCTGCTTCTCCACTTGGCGACGGCGAGAAGCACAGACGAGGCCTCCAATCACGATCTCCATTCGTTTGCTCGGCCGAGCTACGCTGGCAGTCGTGTTTGCATTCCTGCGTGACGCTGAAGGAATGAAGATGTTTCACAGCCCGGCAACCAGTCCCCCCCTTTGGTGAGGTGTGTGTGTGTGTGTGTGTGTGTGGTCTGCCCTGGCACACCACCACCAGCAGCAGGGATCCTTCCACTAGAAAGTTTGGTGCATGTGGTCAGCGGTGCCTTTGCCGACGTCGCAGCTCAACACATTTCGACCTCATTAGCTTCGCACGGCTGAGCCGAGTGGCCCAGTTAACGCCGCCGCCGCCCGCCCCCCACCCCACCGCCCCCTGGGCTTCTCTCCACGAGAGCGCAGGCATGCGACGCGCAGGAAGCGCCTGCCGACCCAAACGTGCTCCTGAAACGAGGGGGGAGGGGGCGGCACTCAGAAACTTTTGGAGGCGCAAACGAAGCGGGTCAAAGCGGCTCCAGCAGGAGGAACTCCTTTTAATTATTTGCAGGTGTTGCCACGTGATTACGCCAAAGTAAAAAAAAAAAAAAAACGAGGTCTTTGAGCCGCCACCGTGCTCGTGCACTCAGATAAAAGCAGTTTTAACAGCTTGATTGGAGCGGCTCGGCCCTCGTAACCAGGCAACTAGGAAAACACAATAACCGCTCTCATTGCGCCGGAGTTCTATCGCAGCTAAATTTCTCGTAAGCTCGCCAATGAGCATCGTTCACCAGTTGCTCTGTCGCCAGTCAAGGCCGGCCAGGGAGCAAAGGCTATTTCTACCTTTCTATCGTTCTTCCCCAACGGCGCGATGAGGGAAAAAGGTACGAGATTGGATCGGACAGCCCTGATTCCGGACTGCAACTGGGGGGGGGGGGAATCTGCCTTGTGCTATAAAGAGACAGAAACCAAGAGGCCTGAGTGCACGAGGGCACTTGTGGTTGCAAAGGGTTGTGTAACAGCGTGCCCACCGAGGAGCTGCTCAGGTGTTCGGCGGGTCACGCCCAGATTATCTAAGCCTGCAGCGGCGCGAGCGCACACACAAGCCCTGCAGAGCAAAGTACAAACTGGGGAACTTCAACGCGCACGGGCACACACGCACACACACACACAGTGCCCCAGTGTGCGCCGCTGACCACGCCTGGCTACAGAGGTACACATTCCGCCTGTTAACCCTGCCGTCTCCTCCACGCTGCCGACTTACATAATAAGTGAAGCAAATTCCAGCCGGCTGCTCCCCGCCGGCTGCTGCTGCTGCTGCGGCACTGCTGTATCATCACCGTTTAGCTGTGATTGGGTTTGTCTTGCAAACGCATGGGCATAATATGTAAACTTTGCGGCTGCAAGACAGAACTTAGGAGAGTGAGAGAGTTCGTGACTTGACTTGCTCCCTGATAAATTCAACGCTCGACTTCTTTATCTCGTTGTGGAAATGGCTCCGTCCCGGCGCGTCCCGCTTCTGTGTGATCTGACGGACAAAGGAAGGTGCCATTGTTGGGTTTTTTTGGATTAGAAACTCGAGCTGTAAAAAAAAACGTAAGCGGCGAGCTTATAAAGATAAGAAACAATGAAGTGCAGACGGACGAAAACGCCGCGTGTGAGCGTCAGGTAGCGGGGCAAACCTAAGCTAGCAGTGTCAGGTTAGGTTGCCACTGCGACCTGGACTGAATTGAATTACTTGATATGCAAGATTGACAAGTGAAAACTTGTTTCCAAAAACTTCAGAAACGTCGGCCCTTTATCTTTGTCCGATTCCGTCTGCGGAGCGGAACGTTATCGTCAGTGCCCTTGAGCTACGGCGAGCGTGAATCACTTCAGTTTTTGAAAGTTACATAAAGGCAACACTTTGCCACCGTGAATCAGCGCGCCACAGCTCAACACCTGGGTTTCAAGGGCTGGCTCCGATACAAAACTTCTTCAAGAGTCGAGAATTAGGAGAAGGCGAGCGAGGGGACGTGCAGGAAATGAAGTGCGTGTGTTAAGTCAATTCTGGACAAAGCGGAACTGAGCGGAGGACTTGTGAGTCAATTGGACTGGGAAGGAAGGGGACAGGGGACAAGTTGATTCATAACAGTGGCTAAGGAGACATGAACAAAAGCAACCGGTCAATCAAATCTAGGATCTGATCAGCTGTCGGGACCCATGAGAACGGTGCAGTGGGTGGTGGTAGGACAATAAAAAGCACTCTGCTTTCTCAAATTCTGCACCACTCGACCCGGCCCATCTGTCCACATGACCGGGCTGACCCCAGGAACGTAGCGCCTCCCACCCGCCCAAAAACGTTCCCCCCCTTGGTGTGGCCCTGCTGACTCCAGCTTCATGCACTCCCTCACTTTTCTCCTCCTGCTCAGTTCCAATTCGACTGAAGCCCCGAGTGGACTTTGGCTGCGTTCAGACTGCAGGCGAATCGGATTCAAATCAGATTCCTTCTCAAATCCGATTTCTAGGGCTGACTGTCCACACTGTTCTTAGCAAGTGTCCAAATGGAATCTGGCTCTGTTCAGACTGGACCATATTCATTGACCCATCTGACAGGTTGCTGTAGCTACAACATCAGAGCGGAGGCGTCGTCCAGCACGTGTAGTGTGTGACATCATATCATTGCGACAGCAGCACGTGTTGCGATACATGCCCTGGAGCTTGGCTTGAATGGAGCTATCATCCCACACACTGATGAGGCAATGAGTGTCCTCCTCTGTCCAGGAACTGGGGTTTTCTACTTCTTCATCACGTTACAGCTCCGCACCTGGAATGGCGCTCTCTGGTCTAACGCATTGAGTCAGACAGACAAAACCGATTGATGTGTTTGCCGCTGTTCACACTGAGACGCGTCTGTCCAAATGCGATTTGGAACTACCTCCCGAAGGTGGTTTCAATCTGTCTTGCAAAAATCGGATTTGATGTGATTTGTGACTGTTCAGACTATAAAAGAGCCATCCGGTTTCAATCTGGATGGGCTATAAATCAGATTTTGGCTGGCAGTCTGAACAAGGCCTTTCTCCCTCTCACTCTCTCACTCTCCCTCTACCAACGCATAAAAAAAAAAGCCAAAGTGTGCAGCTGGTCGGTAGGCTGGTGACGCAGATGAATGGCAGCGATCCCACCGCGAGTGGCACTGGCCGGCAAAATCGCTCATAAATATTGGATTTTGGCAGCCGGTCGCTGAGACACGGGAACAAATATTATCCGCGTGAAGTGAATATTAGCACGCGGCGCATGAGCGTAACGGAGGCGACGCCGACGCCAGAAATCTGGCCCTAGATATTCAGCATACGAAGGCTGGCTCTTTTCACGGTACGAAAGTTAGCGCTTTTTCGCAGGTTTCCGCACCACCATCTGCTCCCGCCTGTGAAAACTGGGCTCGGCCAACCCCGGCGCGCCGCAGAGTAGCAGGAACATCCACGTTAGCGGCGGCGGCGAGCTGCACTTTTACCGACCATCCTGTTCGGCCTCGACTCCACAAATTAACAGCTGCAGCCGCAAGATGAGTGATTCCTCAACACCAGAAGCGCCCGTTCAAATGAGCGGCTCGACGAGCCGGGACTTATTAATCCTCCAGTCATTTGGTACTCCCAAATTAGCGCGCAAGTTAAATGAGGCGACCACATCTGACTGCCATCATCTCTCACTAATTTCCTGGGATTCGGTTACGAGGCTGCCGCATCCGCTGAATGACTCGGGTTTTTGTTTGCAGCTCGGTGGACCCATTTAACTCGCCGCCCGTGTCCGCACTGCACAGACGCGGGGGCGGGAATTGATTTATTGACAGTGGTAGATCCCTTCTCATGGTGGTCAGTAGCAAAGACGCTACCGTTCACCTTTCGGCCAAGTTAATGTGGACCCTTTCCCTGGTTGACCTATTGAGGGAGGAGCCAAACACCTGCCTGTGAGGTTAACCAATAGCCAGCTCATTAGCACTCAAGCTGATCATTTTCAAAATGGGCTGATGTCTTGTTTGGCTGTTTTACGGTGTCAGTGAGATGAGACTGAGTCCAGGGTTCTCCAACCCGGCTTCGCCTTCAACGACAGACGGGTTAAAAAGCAGAGGACTCTAACAGCGGCTGTATAATGCGACAGAGACTGTTTTCACACAGGCCCTCCTGCGAAAATGATGCATATTCATCAGAAGTGCTCGATTGAAGCCAAATGAGATGGTCATGAATAGGGATCCGACATCAAATCACACACGGTGAGCAACATCATGGGAGAAGGTTAAGCCGCAGATGTCTTTCTAACAGAGAGTTATCTGGGGGGGGGGGGGGGGGGGGATGCTGAAATATTATATTTGAGAGTCCAGCAGTTTTTTAGTTTAAAACCAAGATAGATCTCCAGAGAACAGTCCCAATATGTAGCCATCTGTAGCTGCCACAACAAGCGACTGAAGCCAATGCTTTCTTGGACCTTCTGCAAGTCTGGAAGGAGACAAAAACCAGGTTCGGTCTCGGAACTGACATCACAAAGAGATGTTTTCCAGAGCTGCACATTGCAGGCACACTCGGAAAGAGGCAGGATGCAGAGTCAAGACCCAAATCTCGGTAGAACCGAGCTCACTGACATGCTTGGCATTTGAGACTCATATTGCTGCCAAAAAAAAAATGTTGGTAGAGTCACTGTGCATCATTATGGAAGATCTGAAAAAAACCAACAACTGTGTGAGGTTAGAGCCTGACCTTATTTTTAAAAGGCTATGCCCACAAAGTGTGTGAATAAGGACTTATTTTAATAAACACAGGCTTTGTGGAGTCATAATTTGAACCGCATAATCTATTATGTTTATAGATGTGGGAATATCAACAAAGGGAGGCTGCAAAACCTGGCAACTCAAACCGAGTCGAGGAATGTCAAAATGCTCGCTCTTCTCGAGTTGTGCGACCTGCGAGACAATAAACGGGCTGACACCACGAGTCAAACTGACCCTGACCTTCTGTAACCGTCGCAATAAACTGTTGTCCTGCAGCAGGAGGAGAGACTCTCTTGTTTGGCTCAAGGCTTTTCGATATGCTCGCAAAGTCGTTGAAGTGAAAGATGGGACGGTATCGGGTTTATAACCTGGGTCGGGGTTCAGTCAGGGCCAGTCTTAAGTGTCTGTCTCTGCCAAGATAATAATTATGACACAGGAAGACAGTCGTTCATCGGCCCTGACGAGTCTCCACTGAACTGAAACCGCGGACTTCCGGTTTGTAGCTATATCACGTGTTGACGTATTAGAAAAAAAAAGAAAAAAAAAGAAAAAAAAACGTGATGCATTTTTTTTTAAAAATCAACAAAAAAAAACCACCGCACATCCGTTGAGCGTTATCGATCAAAAAAAACCATGTCACGTCAAGCAGCACGTGTACAACTTTGACGTGAACCAACCAACTCTCGGAAGTGGGAGCTGAGAATCAAAACCGCGCACTACTTTACACTGGTTTTGAACACCTGGATGGGACCACACTGCCGCCAAGAAGTGATTCGACAATATTTCAACCCCCTCCGCCACCCACCCCAACCCCCCCATCCCCGTCCCCATCCCCCGGTACCTCTTGCTCGAGCTGCACTAGTTCCATCGTGGGCCATGGCTCCGAGATCTGTGCGAGAGGCATCTTCGCGCAGGGATTTCTGTTCTCTCCCTCGGTGTCCTGCTGTCAAGTGCGGCTCCTTCGCTCCGAATCCCAAAGTCTTCTCACAAGGTTTCTTTGGCGCCGGGCTCGCTGGGGCTTGCACTGACGGCCACCGGGGTTTTCTTTCACACAAAAAAATTTGAAATTGACGAATAAAAAAAATAAAATAAAATAATAACCTCCCCTGGTGCTGACGTCGCGTGTCCCACTTGTTTTGGGTTTTCTCTTGAAGTGAATGTGTCCGAGAGGAAACAGCAGAAACAGCCTCAACAACCCGAGTCGGATCCTCGGGAGTTTTCGGGCTAGGGGGGGCGCTTTTTGACAAGAGAGGGCGGGCGGAAATGAGAGCCGAGCCCGACGGGTGTGGATCCCTTCACGGGGGCTGTTCGCCTCGGAGCCCGCTACGTCCTCGCAGTCGACGGCGTATCCGATCTCCGCGTTCCTCTTCTCGCCTCTCGAGAAAGGTTCGAATCCGTCCGCCGAGTTTCTCCTCCCGCCTCGAACCAGCGTGTGTTGTATATATGTGTGTGTGTGCGTGCGTGCGTGCGTGTGTGTGTGTGTATGTGTGTGTGTCTGGTGTGGTGAGTGTGCGCGATGCGCGCTGACTGAGACCTCCGTGTGGCTCCGTAGTACGAGCGCGCTCCAACTCGGGCTATTATTGGCAGACTCCGACAGGATTTCATCCAGCCCCCTTTATTCGATGTATGTTCCGCCCAGGTCCGACCACGCCATCATCTGGCCAATGGTGGAACTGCAACGACGTAATGCAAAACCAGGGCCACTCTTCTCTCTCTGCCCCCCCCCCCCCCCCCCCCCCCACCCCTTTTATTAAATACCCGTTGCTGCTGCAGTAGCAGCAGCGGCTGGCAAAATGCAACCGCGTCCAAAGGACACACGCCAGTTTATCCGTTAATAAACTGCGGCATTTTTAAATAGAAGATGGCTGCAAAGGAGAACCTAGATTGTGAGAAGAATTATGGCGCTGCAGGGCGATTGGATTGCACAAGAAATTCCCCCCCTGCTTTCCACCTGTGTTTTTCCACAAACTGCAGCATGCTTCTTTTATTTATTTTTTTAGGCTTTATGAGAATATATTTATTGCAAGTTGCCCTCAGAGTCACATAACCACTTCCCCTCGGTCTAAAAACAACACACTTTTGCACCGATTGCATAACACAGATTACACAATAAATACGACATAAAGAATGGAAGGGACTGAATCTTTTCTTTCTTTTTTTTTTGTCTGGAATCGTGACGGAGCGCTGCTCGATTCAGTCCAGGGCAGCGCATTGATGCAAATGCTCTTTTCATTGACAACAGCTCTTGTGATGGTCCTTGTACTCTTCCCCCTCCGCACTTCATTCATTGCCAAGTGGATTTTTGCTGTTGGCCAGCTTCGGTTACTAATGGAAACTAGGCAGAGCGGCGGGCAGCCGCGAGCGGATCAGATCAACTTTGGATTCATACGCAGATGAAACGGCAACACGCACACACAGGACGGCTGCCCGAGCCATGCGGACGGTCTTGGGAAACCAAGTGCAAAATTCTGCCGCACAAGCTTGTGCGTTTGCTCATCCATGGCATCCACGTGCATCCACATACTTGCTCAACCTCTCAGACTGTGTAGGTAGTGGTCGACATTATTCAAAGAGCAGGATTTGTCAATACCACATTTTGAACAAATAAATCAAGTAAAACACAACAACATTATTGCTGTTTTAAATAACGCCTGCCAGTCTTCTCAAATATATGAATCAACACGATGAACACCGAAGCAGCACCGCATCCAAGAGCCGCTTCTAGGCCCTTCAAGGACAAACAAAACAATTGCAAACACTCGCAGTTTTTTTTACATATACGTATGTTCTTATCTTATCCTTTCGATCGGCTTTGGCTATCTTCTGTTTTCTGTGCACGTCTCGTGGCAACGCGAAGCCTTCCTGTGACTTCGGGTTGTCGGGGGGGGAGAAACTGTCGCCTCGTCTTGCACCGTTAGGTTTCGTTCGTCACGATCACGTCGCTGGGTCAAAGTCACCGCATCCTCTGAGCTCGCTTATCGAACCATCGATCTGCCTTGTTGACGCCTAAGCAGGTGCTAGGTCGACCCACGCGGTACCTGCTGATGCTTCCCTTCCCGCGGCTTATGTGCACAGGAAAACACCACTAATTAATTATTAATCGCATTTATTATCACCGGGTGTTGATTGTGTCTGATATCCACTTGGTACATTTGACCGCGTGGTTAAGAAGAAGATGGGAACTGACAGCAAGGTCATCGTCAACATATGAAAAGCCCTGACTGAAGAGATGCGCTTTTACCATTAATGCGAGGCTCACCGGTGGCCTTAAGGAAACGGCTTCATGCAAATGTGAGCGGTGTTAACAGGGGTTGACGTGACGCAGTTCCAAGACGTGCTCTACATTATTAACCCGACTGCAGGGGCGGGGGGTCTGTCCTCTGATGACGTCGGCGGTGACTCAGAGGTGTCTCCCATAGCGCCGACAGAGGCTCTGGGGACAACCCCCCTCACCCCCCCCCCCCCCCCCCCCACACACACACACACACACACACACACACACACACACACTCCCCTGCACCTTGGGCTAGATAACAATGCATCATGGGTAATGTGACTCAGCCCATGTCGCCGCGCGACACGCTAAGTGAGGCGAGGGTCTCCCTGGCCCAGTGTCATGAATGAACTGATGCGGAGAGCAGGAAGAGGAGGTGGAGGAGGAGGAGGAGGAGGAGGAGGAGGGGAGGATGTTTGAGGACGCTGGAAGAATGCTCAGGAGGAGTAAGAGCCGCTATTGAAATGTAAATACATGCAAACTCCGGCTGATAAGCAGCACCCGGACTTGAAAGACTTGACATTTTCAGACGGTGCGGCGTCTTGCAGCTCACTCTGATTCTGCCGCTCCCTTTTCCGACCCTTTACTCAAACACCAGCACGCAATCGTTAGGACATGGCACAATGCAATATAGCAGTGTGCCCATGTTATGTCGTCATCTGGCTTACTGGAATGTGGAATCGTTGTGGACAGAGGGTGGTCACGGCGCCTATGTAGGCGTGAACAGGAGGGAGCCGTTGTCACAATTTACTTTCATGGACACGGGCTGTTTTCCTCTTTGGGCTTTTCAAAGCTATAAGAGATTTTCCTGCTGATCTGGGCACCGTTGAACCTTTCGTGAAGCCTACTGTCACCATTCCAGGGGTAAAAATCGACTCTGACCTAAAGACGGACAAACAGATTAATACATACTGTAGTGGGAAAGAGCTTTTTCCAGCTTAGGAGGTTGTCTAAGGTTAAACTTTTTTTTTTTTATTGCGTTCTGTTTTTGAAACTGTCACGCATGCTTTTATGACATCCCGCCTTGACTTTTGCAATGCCTTGCGCGTTGGTGTCAGTCGGGCCTCCATCTCTCGCTTACGACTAGTCCCGAACGCTGCTGCTCGTCTGCAAACCGGTACACGGAAGAAAAAGCAGATCACCCCTGTACCGGCCTCCCTCCATTGGCTTCCTGTACATTTTAAGATTGATTTTAAAATGTTATTGTTTGCTTTTAAACAGCCTGGCCGACCTCTCCGACCTGCTGGAACCCTATCTAAATTTTATATAAATAAAGTGGTATGGTATGGTATGGTGTTTGATTCCTGGTTCTGTTTCCAAGCGATGGAGCCCCACGGCGATGAATAGCTAGCCTGTGACAGCCCTGTCGGCCTCTTTCCCATGTTGTCAGCTGCTGTTTTTGTAACGTTACATAAATACCAGAATACAGGAATGCGACATAAGCAAACCTCACATTGAAATAAATAAATGCAAAGTCGCTGTCACGGGTATAAAACTGCAGAGCAAATATGATTTTTTTTTTTTTCCTCCCAAGCAAAGCCGGGCAAGAATTTTTGCAGTCCATTAGCCTCACCCTGATCAAAGATTTGGCAATGATTCGGTAGGTCTAGCACCCTGACAATCTGCTCTCTGTCGCTCGAAGCGGAGCGCGTCTCTCCTCCACGACAGAAAAACAGGGTTTCATCGGCCGTCCGCGAAAGATCAAAGCGCCGTTTGCCACGTGTGTAAGCACGTTTCCCCTTAAAGCTGCTGCTGAAACGATGAGAGGGGACGAATCAAACGGTTCCCCTTCACGCTGTAAGTCAACCCGTCGACTGGAGCGACAGATGGCAGGCAGGCAAATCACTTCACCTCGTCTCTGCATTCTACCCCTTCACAAAAGACACTTTCTTCAAGCTTTGCACATTGTCATCACACGGCACATAATGCAGCGCGCACTGCAACGCTATGCCGTTTATGCTAACTGCCGTACTGCCGCATTCCCCTCCCTCGGACTCTTGCGCGTGCGTGTGTTTGTGTCGCTTCAAAGAGGATAACAGCAGGGGGTGCCAGATATCAGAAGGCAGCTCTTTTATGCCACAGGCTTTTTCATCAGGCGTTGCCCTTTTACCTCTGATCCTCTCAAACATTCAGCAGCGCACATGCAGAAGGTGTGACAAACAATGCTTCCCTGTCATCCCTTCCCCACCGAGTGTCATCAAGTGAGCTCAGACAACTGCGGATGCTGGAATTCTGCTAGGCTACAACAGGGCCTGTTTATGGTGCGGCTGGCTCCTTTAAGAGTGAGCGTTTTCAAATGAGGTAATCGTTCAACGTGAAAGGAACTTTGAACGTCACGAGGCAGCGGGCGGCTGGATTGATGGCGGTGTTTATGTGAGGCAAGTAAGCTGGTAAGAATCACAAACTAGCCTGAGTGACGCTTCAGTTTAAAAAAAAAAAAAATAAAAAAAAAAAATAAAACCACAGTGGAAACTGGCTGTTGTTGTGACTATTGATCGCGTGAATAATTCAACACTGGCAAATGTCTGTTTCCCTTCTTTTTTTTGATTGGATACAGATCGAATATTGATATGAGGCCCGTTTCTTCCCGCCCCTCGTCGCCGATGTCGACACAAGTCCGACACGGATAAATAGGAAATATTTCCTGCGAATTCCTGAGAGAGCTGCCTGACTGGTGGGACGAGGGAAAAGAGGATTAGGTCTGCTGGCGTGTTTCACTGGGAACTGGTCACCCCTCCCTCCCTCTAAGCCCCTGGAGGGAGGCGAACATGCATGTGCTCTCTCTCTCAGACAGAAACACGGCGACTTATTTATTTACGTCTTGACTGTGACCGCAGCCTTTGTTGCACCTGAGGAGGCCGCAGGTGTAGCTGTTGCGTCCACATGGCGTGTGCGTGCGAGCGACGTCCCTCCCCCTTTTTTTCCTCCATTTTTTTTTTCTTCGAAATATCACGTTATGACGTGTTGAGAACTATGACTTATTGAAGCAGCAGTACTACACACACACACACACACAGAGGCACACAGGTAAGGAGGTGGGCGGGGTTTACGGAAGGGGTCCTGACAGTTCCGCACCTATTGGGAGAGAAGGGGAGGAATTAAGGGCAAGGGAAGAGGTGTAGCTTCTTTCTTTCCTTCATATTTTGCGGAGAAGAGACGGGGAAGGGGCGGGGGAATCCTTACCTTTACCTGCGCGAGGGGCCACGGCGACTCGTCATCGTCCGACTCCACCTCGGGATCCGCCTTGCCGCCCTCCTCCTCCAGCAGTCCGGAGAGGTAGAAGTCGGCCAGGACGGCGGGCAGCTGGAGCAGCGAGTGTAGCAGCACTCCCAGCATGGAGCCGATCACTTCGTGGAGCGAGGACAGAGTCAGCGAGTGGCTCCGAGGTGAGGAACATGTCGCGTTCAGCACAGGTGTGTGTGTGTGTGTGTGTGTGTGTGTGTCGTCGTGTCCACCACCACCAACCCCCCCCCACCCCCGCCAGTCTGCCAGCCAAGCACGACACAGCAGCTGATCTCTCGTCTCACAGCTACTTTGGATCCGAGTCAGAAATAGAAGCGCCACACAAATCCTCCTTGAAGTGAAAGGTGGAGGTGGAATGAGGAAGTGGCCCTGCCGCGCGCGCGCGCGCGCGCGCGTACTCACTCATACAGATACACACTGAGGACGCAACCTGACCAACTGAGAACCGAGGGGTTGTTTTTGTGTTGTTTGTTTGTTGTTTTTTTGTTGTTCCGTTCGTACCGGCCGTGTTGCCTTCACGGTACATCCCTCTTCACTGTCGTTCTGACATTCGCAGAGTCAGACCGGCGTCACTCACCAACAGTAAAGTCGTTATTAATGTTTAATTGCAGTGGATTTATTATTGTTACTCGAGCTGGAACGCATGCTCATATGTTCACACAAGCCTTCTTGTATTTCGGCATTTCATTGCTCACCCAGACTCACAGATGTGTGACTGTCACTGATTAATGAACTTTTGGTTTCTTTTAGGGTCTCGCTCCCCATGTTATGCAATTGGCTCAAGCCAATGTTTTCCAACAGCAAAACGCGTCTGTCAGTGATTTATTTCCCCAGAAATCTCAGCAGACTTTATTAAAAAAAAATGTTGCAATATCCCATACTGACTTTCGAACAAAATTCAGTGCTGTAGGAAGAGGGGGCAGCGAGGTTATACATTCATGCCGAGTGTACAACCTATTACTCAACAGCCTGAGGTCAACTTTGACCCCATAGTTTTTTGTTATTGTTGTTTTAAAGTCGCCACTCGCTCATTTCAACAGCTTTTCTTAACATTGCCAACACGTGATTTGCTCAACATGTGACTTGCACACGCAGTGAAGTGTTAATTTCTCACATCCACCCACTGTCAATTTGAGTCTTTTTTAAACAATCTTCTGAATAGTGACGAAATGCATGTATTTGTTGCTCTTTTCTCAAGGCAACTGAACCTCCCAGGTCGACAGTATTACCTGGTACAATATGACGCAGTGAGGGAGAGAGAGGCTGTTTTCCAAGTGCGCCGCTGCACCTGTTTCAACTTGCTTCAAATATGTCGCGGGCGAAAAATACAGAGCCACCGTATATAAATCACAGAGGCTAATGAGAAACTGTCAGATGCCACATTTGCAAAATCGTTTGGTCCCATTTTTTCCATTTCTGAAAATGTGGATATTTGCGATCCATCCCAAACTGTGTGTTGTTGTTTTTTTTTTTAAATCTGCTTGTACATTCCTCTGCAGCTCTAATTGCTGAGGCCCTTCCGTGACACTTGCACGCTGAGTATAATCTCTGTTCCACTGCGTGCAGGTCTGGACACCCCCCTCAGTCAGTACCCGGTCGACGAGTGGCGTTTGAGTGGGATGGACCTGCTTCAGTTGACCTCTCAGGACCTGGAAAGAATGGGGGTGCATAAGATCGGACACCAGGAGCTCATTCTGGAGGCCGTGGAGAAACTCTGCTCTCTGGTGAGGGAAGGACGCTGCGGGATCTTTGCAAAACGCACATTCGGCAATGTTCCCTAGCAACAAAATAGGCTGTCTGTGAACTTCCAAGACCATTCTGATGGAGTCCACCCTGCACTTCTTCCACTTGCTGCCCCTTTTCAGAATTTAAAACGGTTGCAAAAATCAGCCTCTTTGAGATGCTACAGAGGCCAGTCTGTCTTTGAAAACACCTACACCTGCCGCTGCCTTGTTTTATCCTCTTCAAAACACACAGAAGCATCCTACTAAGCGTCACTTTTGGAAGGACGCTGTAAACAGAGGGCTAAACACGCTGTTTCCTGGAGATCCTGCGACGACCACTGTTCTGATAATCAGACTCTGACCTTCAAGTTGTACACCCCCCCGCCCCCCGTTTCTCGAGCTGCCCTCGTTTATAGAGCGAAGCCTCGGCAGCTGTTGTCCAACCAGAGTGCACAGCTGCTCTCATTGCCATACATGTCCCTTTTCACTCAAGCCTGCCCGAGATTCGTGTCTTTTTTTCGGGAGTTTGTTGTTCACCCTTTCCCCTCCTCACTCCGAACATTAAAAAAAAACACAGCCTTGTCGGACATTTTGGGGCAATGCAAGTTGCTGTGTTTCTCTTGCCAGTGTCTAACAAGCAGTCGTGTCTCGACTGCAACCAAAGCCGATTTAGAGCTCGGAAATCTCGTGCTTGATACTTTGCATGCAGCTCTTAGGGAAATTGTATTGTGGGCTAAAAAAAACAAAAAAAATGTATCACAACAAAAACACTCGGTCTCCTCTTTGATGCTCCAGCATGTCTTATTTTCCTTCCTGATGCCTAATTAATTTTGCTTCTGGTCTAATTTTGGGTGGGAGTTTCAGGACATTTAAATAGCATCTGCGCGTGTGTGTGTGTGTGAGAGAGAGGGAGTCGGGGGGTGTTGCTTGTATGTTTCCAGTGCAATTTCTTTCAATGGATGGACTAATTAAAGAGGACAGCGCCAGGCCAGGTTCCAGCACTGGTGGTGTAACACTGTGTGAACAACTCAGGCTGCCTAAACCTGCTCGCCGTCGCGTCGCTGAAATAAATCCGACACTGATTTAAAATTAGCCATTAATTCCTCGCTAATGAGCGTGTGAATGGAATTCTCCCTGCAGCAAAGCTCCGCGAGGCTAAATGGGTTTCATCTGTGGCAAAAACAGTTGTACATTCTCCTTTAAACTTCTAACCTGTGTGCGTGTGCGCGCGCATGCACACGTGTCCTCGCCACCTTTTTTTCATTCGCCGCCTTGATGCTCAGTGTCGCAACAACACTTAGGTCATTCATAAAAAAAAGAACACAAGCAGCAGACACTCACATGGAACGGACAAAAACACATCGGAGTTCACGGAGGTTGCATAATTGTCTGTGAAAAATTCCCGGTCTTCTGAAAGAGGCGCTTGTTTGAACAGAACAACACAGCCGGGGGCTAAACCTGCCGACCCGTGGCCGGCTTCCTCCGCCGGGCGTGTGGGGAGTCGGGCTTCAAACCTCTCGGCCCTCGAGAACTCTTTGAATTGATTTTGTGCTTTACTACGGTGGCCACCGTATGATTTTCGCTGTGAGGTTTCCCACTGTCTGACAGTCAGCTCTTGTTGGTGCCGTGTCACAGCAGATGTTGGTGGGATTCTCTCTCGCTGTTTATATACAGTACGGTGTTTGCAATGCGGCTACTTCAGGTTGGACTTAATAATGCATGTTGCCATTAAAGGCAGATGCAAAAATGGGATGTGAGTTTATTTCAGACATTATGCAGACTCTATGTATGCTTCCTCTCTGGTTTTCACCAGACAGCATTATTGGCATTATATATGCACAGTCTCTTTCAGCTCTGTTTGTTTAATCTGCGTGTTTAAAAATGTTCTATAAAGATGCTGCAAAATAAATTTAGCAGCATTTCCTGACAATCATAATTCAGCAAACTCACCAGAAGTAATAAAGATTCTCTTAGCTTTGCTTACTTTGCTGTGTGCTGTGTGTGCTAAACATACAATTCTGACCCGTCTCCCAGATTAGTGACACCCGCGGCTGTTATTTCAGACGATTTTCTTTTTTTTAAGAAAAACAAAACATAACAAAACAAAACAAAACACGGTTTTAACTTGTTTCCTGTCAAGGGAGCTGTGGGCGGTTAGAGGAGGACCTAAAAAAAAAAAACCCAACCAAAACCCAATACAACAAAATACATAACTGAGATTTTTTTAGGTGCTTGTGTGTATTTGTGGAGTCAAACAGCTTCTGGACCGGCGTGTTGGTGTGTTTGTGTCTGATCTGCAGACCTACGGTCTGAGCGGCGAGAGCCTACGCAGTCTGACGGAGAAGCTGCGTGCCGTTTCCCACACGCTGGTGACGGGCATCCAGAGCCGCTGGCACCGGAACGCCTACGACGGGCGCAGCGCCACCACCATGCCAGCCGGCGTCCTGCAGGTCGTGGTGGAGCTCATCGTTTCCGCCAAAGGACTCTTCACTTTGCTCAACAGGTTAGGAGGAGAGGGTTACCTAACGGTTACGTGTCGCAGCACTTGAAGTTTATTTTATCCGGCAGCCGCGATTTAAAAAAAAAAAAAAAAAAAAAAAAAAGAGCTCTGCCCCATCTCACCAAAGGGGCCGCGTTAACTGCGGGATTTCTGCAAAAAGTGTAAGAGACTGTCTGTAATCCTCACCTTGTCCTTGATCCTTTTCATTATTGGTGCGGAAATAAATCAGTGTGCTCGCTCTCAGCAAATCCCTCCTGCTTCTGCGAGCACTTGCTGGGAACGTTTAATCTCTGTCATTCCAGGTATCAGTTTTTCCAGCTGAGTGGACACACCGACACCAAGAACATATTCACCTACTGTAAGGAGCTGGGAGACATTGTGCACAAGGTTGGTCTATTTACGTGGCTTTTACGCTATTAGAAACTGTCCAGATATGCAAACTTAACTACTTTGCTCCACTTAATGCCTCAGTTATTGAGAAGTTTGCAAGATTTAGCCGCATATAAAGTGTTGATTGCAACTATTTACTGTGGCCCTTCCCCCTTTACAGATGGAGAGCATAGCCCGTCTGCTAGGGAGCAAATTCTTCCCCAAATTATATTTGTAATTTTCCCTCCATTTGTGAGTATTTGCGCTTCAGTAGAAACGTGGCCCTTACATTTGTTAAGCACCTTACACATAGATGGCTTATTCTATGCAAAATGGCAACAAGCAAACACACTCAAGGGGGGCATTGATAAACAAAACTATGCAGAAGAAATACCATTTCTCCCTAATCTTGAATCTTACGCACTGTTCCTTTACACGCGGATGCGGTCTAAAAATAAGGGATTTTCGAACACAGCCGTCCACACTGTTTTTCCTCGTGCTCGCTAAATTCCAAGCGAGGAAGTGCAACCTGATGTGAGGTCAGCAGCTTCTTCTTCAGCCACCCACACACGCACAAACACACACCTACGCCCTTTCCCAACAGCTTCGCTCCAGTGTCATCTTCTTTATCTCAACATTCCTGACATACTTGGAGGCAGCTGTACCTGGAGGAAGCTCAGCCTCTGAGTCCCGGAAGTCGCCGGGGTTTGTTTTCTAGAGCTTACTCCTGCGCGACTGTCATGACTGTCTGACGAAAAAGAAAAGAGAGACAGACAGAGGAAAAGCGCTTGTAAATGAAAGTGTGAGAAAACTCCTCGCAGGTTGCAAAAGAAGCAGCAGAGGAAGACAAGTCTGGATGTGTTGCGGTGCCCTGGGGGAGGGGACGGAGGGAGGGAGGCAGGGAGGTGGAAGAAGGCCGGGAAGAGGAGGCGGAGTCAGCATAATAAGGATTGCACCATGGCTGTTTGATGACTTCCAGCTCCTGGCGGGGAGGGCCGGTGGAGCGGAGCTAACTGCGGAGGCCAGCAGGCTGATTAGACCTCAGCAAAGGGGGCTGTGGGGAAGTCACAGATAAATAACCCGAGGCAGATGAAAAGCAAGAGCCGGGGACGTGTTGCACGGACGAGGACGGGAGACAGTTGAGCGGTGCAGGGGAGCTGCGGCTGAGAGAGTGGACGCCCGGCGTTCAGTTTATAAATAGCGCCGCGTAACCAGCTCTGGATGTCTGCCCAGCACGACAGGTACAGCTCTCACCTCTTTGCTCCGTTAAGTCTCCGCAGGGCGATTTACCGCTTTTGCTCTTGACCGCTTTTAACAGCCAGCTGGCCGGCCACATTTTTTTTCAGTTCAAAATGTATTCTTTCACATTTATTCCCCCTCTTTGAGTGCACATAATGATGTCCAGAGGTTGACTGGAGCAGCTTTTTTAAATCGGCGGAGGGCCGGGGAGTCAGCCCTGCAGAACTTTTACGTGAGAGTTTTGTTTTATTTTTCTGCCGGTGAAAGAAAGGAAGCGTCAGTTTCACCGGCAGGATGTTGTTCTTTTTGTCGCTGCGGATTGTGAATTTTGTTCTCCATTCACCAGGCACGGCGCTGGCTGTGTGATAAGGATGCCGCAGCTCCTCCCCTGCTTTTGTCAGCGGCTCCGCTTCGGGGGTTGATCGTGGTCTGCTAATGCCTGGCCATTGATGGCTCAGTTCCTGTTTTTCACACAAACAGGTGCTGCAGTGATAGGGCCCAAAAACAAAAGGGGGAAGGTGAGGAGTGGTGAGCGCAAGTGGTCAATGGGCTCACGTGCTGAGTCTGGTCAATCATTGAAGTGAAAAGCGTTTGCAGTCATGACGTGGAGCCCGAAATCATATTAAACCTAGAAGGTGATTGGACAAACAGCAGGAACCCAGTTGACAAACCCATTTCAGTGCCGTTTCCGGTTCTCCTTTTTATTTTTTTTTAACCTGAAAGTGTCATTTAGTTCTAATAAAACTGCTTTTCGGCAGCGTCGATCTCTGTAGCAGCAGCTGCTTGTAGGATCTTCCTGCAGTTCTTCTGTGTCTCATGCTGGGGTCATCTCGCAGGTCATCCCAAGGCTTGTAAACAGTTTCCGAAAAGCACTTGACAACGCGCATCTGCAAGATTTATTTATTTTTTTTGCAGTCTAAGTCAGATGCTAAAAGGCCGTGCGGTGCCTGTCTTGACGGGGGGCTGGAAAAAAAGGGCAGGCGATCCTGAAGGTCAGTTCTGGACATCTGGGAAGTGGTTTAGCGTCGCTTTCACAGGTGGCAGATGATGAAAAACTCCAACGCATGTGGGTTCGGTCTCCATCCGTCAGCTCAGGTGTCATCACAACATTATTAAAGCCTGTCCGGCCTGGAGCATGTTCTCTCCCCGGTGTCCCCTGTGACCGCAATGAACGCATTGCCAACAACAAACTACCATGGTCTTTAAAAAAAAAAAAAAGAAGAAGAAGAAAAAAATTGCTCCTGGGTAATTGATGCTTTGAGCCCCGCGGTCATCTTTCATCCACGCTGTCAAAAGGCCCATGACTTCAACATGACGTCTGTCTCCAGTGAAGTGCGTCCACGGGAGCTTCACCACACACGTCACCCTAAAGAAGGGTCTCTTATTTCCTGTTGGCCCACGTGCGTGTGTGTGTGTCTGTGTGTTGTTTGTTTGTCGTGTTTGTGTGGTTTCTCTGCGGCGCCCTCGGGGTATACAAGGTCACCAGTCAGCTGGTGTCGTTTTGGGCGACCACACTGCCTTGCTTTGCTGCTTTGCTCAGTGTGCGAGAGGAGCAGTAGGAGACCGGAGGGAGAAGCTGAGGCTGCTTGAGAAATAAAGGTACGTGAGTTTGATGGCGAGTGTGAAAGGCGCTGGGAGGATTCTGAGGATTTGTCTGAATGCTGTTCAGCCTCGTTACGTAAAGCTATTGTCTGAATGGAGGGGTGGTGTGAGGTCTCTGCTGGAAAGATATGCAGCAAAAGAACTGATCGGGGGAGGTTGGTCAGTTGCAGTAGCGCCATGGAAGTGCAATCCACCTGTGGACGAGCTGAAGATAAACTGAGAGGCAGGAGATCTAGCACGGCCGTGTCTCCCTGGCTTTTTATAGAAATGAAGAGCTGACAAATTATAAATATCTGCGTGGATAAACAGACACAGCGGAGGCACACCGAGGCGTGACAGGACAAGTCGGGCGAAGCTTTCTCTTCTTAAGGCTTTGACTTGTTTAACGCAGCACACACACACACACACGACGAGTGAGCGCAAATGTCCTTCATCACCTTTGTGTTCATTCATTTTTCGTCTCACTTTGTCGACACATAAAGGCATTACGCCGACATTGCCCTCTGTGCGTTTGTTTCCAGGCCAACTGTACAGGGAGCAGCTACGAGCACCTTATCTGCTGTAGCTTTCTAGCTTGGGAGGCTACGCTACCTTGTGTGGGTCCTGATGTGCCTAGGAAGTTAGTTGCGGTTATGTTGGAAAATGCCACCAGAGACGAGAGATTGCTGTTGAGGTCATTTCTCCTGTTTAAATATATATAGAATATTGTTGCGTTACAATGCAGGTCATTTTGAGGATTAGACCATTATTTATCGACGGTCTACAGTTCACTTTTGGCTAATATGTAACTGTTCTAGTGACCATAAGTTTTACAGCGCTGCTTGGAAAGTATGCCACTGTTGCGATGCCATGTGCCGTTCCTTCCGTCCCCTCCCAGTTTTTACAGCTTATCTAATAAATGACTTGAAAAGTGGAGCAGGGAACAAGCTGCAGGGCGTTACGGGCATTTATTTCAGAAGGTGATTGTGTTCGCATTCACTCCCAATACAGAGTCTCTTTGTGTTTTGTAGTCATCCTCACGGCGAATCCACTGGTGAAAACTGCGGTTTTAGATCTTGTGCTTTTCTTTTTACTCCTCATGCACCAGCTTGGTGTGATATCAGCTCCAGGGCGAAAGGTATGTATTACCTGTAGCCCAGCTCATGGGCTCACTATTTATGTTCAAATGATTAGCAACTGTCTGTTGAAGCCTTGTGGATTCATTCTGGTTGCACTCGTTGACCCAAATCTGAAAATTAAGTTTATGTGTGCCAAGAAATCAAACATTAAAAAGGATCCGACATTATCAAAAGACAATTGAAAAAAATAAAAGGGCCAAGCACGCATCCACTTAGTTAAATGTCAATAGTTGCAAAGATTTCGTACTATTAAGGTCTTTCACATCAAGAACTTACTATTTTAATGTGAGACTTTGGTGTGGCTCTGCTGCTCTTTGTGCACAGTATAAAGTCAGCATTATATTGCTTTAGCATCCGCAACCTATGCGCAGAGAGTCTTACTAGAAAGCACTCGGCTGAAAGCCTCACTGTGACTCAGTGGTGCCTTCTTTCTGGCTGACTCAAAGCCTCTTTTAGTAATAGCCCATTTTTTTGGCGGTGTTATCATGTGAGCGCAAACTCCTACCAGCGACTAATAGTAACCCTAAAATCTATTTTCAGATCTTAAGGAGCTTGTTGTTGGTAACATTAGCCGCCTCCCATGTCAACATGTATTTTTAGGGTGAGCACGCCGGGGTTGTTGATGCTCCGTTTCCTGTATCGAATGATGTCTTGGTGTTTTATAGTTTGCGAGCGCAGCCCAACTTAGCCAGTAAAGACACCTCCAGTATAAAGGTCTTGTCTTGTTTATACCCAAACTTTAGGTTTGTTGTGGCACGAATGGCAGGTGGCGCAAATTTACGCAAAGACTAGTTCGACGACAACATCACCGACGCCAAACCGAAGGAGTTGACGTGAACCCACTGAAGGCCGCCTCAGAGCCTTTAATCAGGGTGTAAATTTAGCCGGGCTCACTGTCGATGCCATGTTACATTTCGCAGGGATTAGTTCACGTTTGCAATCCTTTATCTAAACCCGCTGCTGTGTGAAGTCTGTATGACGCACCTGAAAATCACTTGCTGCTTTCATGCTGCCCACCCCCCCCCCTTCCACCCCTCTCCAATTCAAGTATCACAGGAATGTCTGAGGGACATGTCGGATGGTTTGGAGATGAAGTCAGACTCAGATGGTTTCTGTATGGATATTCTGTTCAGATGATTGGCTCTGGCAACCGCTGAAGGTCACTGAAGAAGAAGCCTTTATCAGAACTCGTCCTCAAAGCAGAGGTTTAACAGTTTAGTTCTAGTATGCTGAAGAAGGAAACTACAGCATTGGACCTCTAATATTGTGTGTTTGTATGAGAGAGAGAGAGAGGGTGTGTGCGTGTGTACACTCGAACACACACACACACTTCACAGTAACATAAAGCATAGTCGCTTGTGTACGTGCGGGGATTAATGGCGAGTGCTGGGATTAAACAGGAATTACACACCACAGAAATGGATTTCCCACTTCCTGTTCTCAATTTCTGCCACGCCGATGCTCCTGTATGTACACCGGCAGGTGAACAAGAGCATTGCTAACGCCCACAACACTGTACCGCCGCACTGCAGTGGTCTCTCTGCCGCCGCCTGCCTTTTCACTTCCTGCTGTGGAAGAGGAATTAGGACTTGCAGGACAGGACATGAGCTCCGAATGAGCTTTTGTCCCATTTCGACAAAACAATCAATTGCGCGCGGAGAGAAGTGCCTTATTGTGGTCCTCCGCATTGGAAGTCATGTTGTTCCATTTGTCCAACAGGATAACACCGTCTACGACAAGGAGCGGGACATCATATCTGTGGTGAGTTCACAACAGATTCGTTTTCATTTCTGTTTGGAAAACTTTGCTTTAGATCAGCCCAGTGTGTTGGATTCACGGCAATATTGTGTGTTTTTACTACAGTGTTTTGTCCGTTTGCATGTCTGCTTTGGAAAAGCAGGGCTTTTTGTTTGCATTAATTAAGTTCTCCCATGGGAGTGTTGTTTCCACAGTAACCTGAAAGAGACAAACCTAGTCCTGCCTCTACATGGGAACTCCTGGTGGGAGGGGAGGCTCTCCTTCTTTATTATGTGGTTTATCTTTGAAAAGTCGGTGCTAAATGCCTTCTCAGAGACCTGCGACGGCAACAGATGATAATATATGTTAATCCCGGTCACTGCGATGACGTTTCTTTTTCTGTTCCATAGTGTCGTCAGTTGGTGGCGGTGTGCGATGAGATCCTGAACTCCAGCCCGGAGACACTTCTCACCCACACGGCTCAGCTGGAGAGCGTGGACCTGGTGCCGGTATCGCCTGGTGATCAGCTGGTGAGGCCCGTTTTAACGCGTTTCACTGGGACTTTGGTTTTTACTTTTTCTTCTATTCTGCTGCTAAATTTCACCTCTCAGAAGCTCAAACTAATAAAGACTTGATTGGTTGGCCCGCCGTCTCATAGAAGAGAACCTGTTTGATAAATAACCCGCTGTGTTATCAGAACATTTGTTGATTTAATCACAAATTTCGGACAATTGTTCCTCCCCGCGCACTCCAAATGTGTTTGCGTGAAACCGTTGACGGGGAATTTGTTTCGTTTTTTTTTAAGTGAAATCTAACACGGTTGCAATTTGTGACTCAGCCGGAGAGGCAGTCAGAGTGATGGGGGAGGAGGGATGGTGGGGACGATTCTAATCAGAAACTGTTTAGCTTGATTCGTCTCTCGCGGTTCCCAGACGCTGAGCTCATATTCAGGCTCATTTCTCCGGCCTGTTTTTCTTTTTTTTTCCTCGTCGTTATTCACGGCCCCTCAGCGATTTTTTTTTCCCATCGCCATTCGTCACTTCTCATCATTGCCATCTTCTCCTCTCATCTCCGGGTTCTGCCTGTACCCAGTCGGGTCCTTGCGTGCGTCTCCTCATCCTCAGAGTCCTTCCTATTTCCTGCTCCTCTTCCCTAATGCTGCGGCCTTCAGTCAGCACACGCAGTACACTCATCATCCCCTCTTATCTGCTATCTTCAAAATCTAATGTTCCTTCTCCTCCCATTTCTCATGGAAAATTGTTAAACACCCACTTTGCAGTTTCCTCCCCCTTTGTGCTCTCAGCCCATTAGTTAAAAATACTCTGTTAGATAATTTCAGTGCTCCAATTTTCTCACTTGTTTGTCTCTCTCTAGTGCTCTGCCTTTCAAGCATGTAAATATATTCCTTGCCTCAGTACAGGGAGGAGGGTTTCTAGTGTTTGTCCACTCACAGTATCCCGAGTAACACTTTCTCTGGAAAAACAAATTCCCAGTAACTGGTAAAGGGAATTGAAGACGAGAAATTTCAGTCACCAATATCGACGGTTAGCAAAGTTTTCAGAGTAATTGGATTAAAAAGGAAGCGTAGACCCAAAAGACGGAAGGGAAGTGAGAGGCAGGAAGAGTTTGAGCTGAACGCGAGCGACCGTTGCTGGAATCATAAAGTAAGAATGAATCTTCTTTCACTTCCCCCAAACTTAAATCGATCCCGTGCACAAAGTTGATCTAGGAAAGTTTTTTTTTTTTGAAGCACTTGGCTTCCTTGGGGAAGAGTTGAACTCCCTTCACTCCCACTTCAGTCTCATATCTTTGACCTTAACTGTACAGCTTGAGAATGAGAAGAGTGAAAAAGCTTGTGTGAAAACGCTGAAGATAATGAGTAATTTTGAATGCAGTTGAATGTTGCATTGCGTTACTGATGCTATATTAAACCTAATTGTACAGCACAATGATAAAGGACTGTTTTAAACCAATGCACTGTAATGAGGTTACTAAGACACACGATTAATCAGAAAGACTTGCATTGATTTTCACTGTCACCGTTATGTACAGTATGTCTATATGTTTATCCCAGTTCAAATATGTTTCCAGATGGTTATGTTTGTACTGAGCTTCATTTCTAGCAATGGATTGATAAAAAGGTAAAAGGATCGCTTGTCTGATCCTCTCCGTTTAAAGCTTAAACATTCAGACGTGCTGCCATTAGATTTGAATCGATCGGTTCCTTCCGGGCTGTGATTAGTCGGCTCCCTTTGTCGCCTGAGGTCATTTGGAGTAATCAATCCCAGGCCGGCTGGCAGGTAGTGGTGTGCTAAACTATCGATAGGTCTGAGGCCGGCCTTCAACGTGTTAGTAATGAGAGGGACGCTCCGTCGTGGTAAACAAGCTGTGTCTCTGTCTCTCTTTCAGGGAATCGAGGTAGCGTCCACCGGCTCCAGCAACCACTACGTGACCGGAGCTGTCGCTGAGGTCTGACTCTCTCTGCGACTCCTCCACCGTCTTCGCTCACAGATCAAACCGGTGCAATAATTGAAACTCCAACCTTGGATTTTTTTACTGGGCTTGGATGTGTTGTGTGTTCAGGGAAGCTATTTTGCAGACCTTGGGTGTAACCAGTGGTCATCTGAGTTACCTTTCTGTGCTCTTCTACTAGTCTGCCCATTCTGACCTTTGACCTCTGACATTTTCCCTCAAACTGACTCCGAGATGTGAGGCTGCAGTGAATATTTAACTTGAGAAAAAAGACATTCGAAAATGCCACTACAGCCTCGAGTGACAACGCTGTGAGAAAGAAAAGGGCGGCAATTCAGTTTTGGGTGAACGGTTCCTTTATAGAGGGATGAAAACTCATCTCTTCTTGGAGTGATTTGATCTGTTGAGCACAGAAATGGAATGGCAGTCTATTTTGTCACAATTTGAACCAAGCAGGATTTCACTCCCCCTCTCGGCCTCATTTTAAAACTGAAAAAAAAATGGAAAACTTTGTCGGCAGCAGACGAGTGACTGATTATGTCTTCCTCCAGTCTTCTGTTCTGCTCTGCACAGTTTACGACTGTAACATTTTGATTTGGATTCATCCCTTCCGGGTGCACAGGCTGCAGAGCAGATTGAAATCCAACTTCCTTTTTGTTTGCTGTTTCATTTGCTTCCAGCCTGCAAACTGAATGCCTTAAAAAAAAATCTCAAAGAACGAAATTCATTTCATGCCTGAAATGAATATAAATGATTGTTTATGCATACTGTAGCTTCCATTTAAGCAGAACAGAAGGCCTCAGGGGAGATGTATATTACTTAGCATTAATAATGGATCCACACAGTGTGGCTGCCTCATTTTTGTTCGTCGTGTCAGAGAAGAGATCAGCTCAGCATCAGAGGAGTTTGTAAAATAAAAGAGAGAGCGACTGCGTCGATAAGCCCAGAGTCTAAAGAGGAGCTCCTGTGGGACTGCAGAATGGAGATGCTGTTTTTTCCGTGATGTCAATGTGGAGAGGCCTGATCGCAGGCGTGGGCGCAGACAGACAGCGCACATGACGCGCTTACTGAGAAAACACCACCCGTCATTAAATGAGCCGGGGTGCTGTTGGCATCACGTTGTGCGACGTTATGGATCATCCAGTGGGACAATAAAGTTTTTAGGACCTTAAAATAAATGCGAGTGGATGACTGGAGGCGAATCTGATAGCTTCAACAGTCAGCTGACCCTCCCTCATCTAAAAAAAAAAAAAAAAAAAGAAATAAAAAAAATAGTTGCAATAACCATCGTCTGTGTGTTTGTAGGATTCGTCTGATGTCTACGTAAAGATCTTGGCTGGAGATGAAGTCATTCAAGTCAATGACCAGATAGTGGTGAGTGTCTCGTCATGTCCACACCTGCCTGCGCTGCTTAATTGCATAGGATAGGATGGGGTGGGATCAAATAGGATGGGGTGAGCAACAACAGGACAAAGAGGGATCGGAGAGGATACGATTATAGGAGAGCAGATAACATATTATGATGAGTTATGTTGGGATTTTAATCAATATATTATGGTCCAATATGATACAAAATAGTCCGATGACTGTGTCCCAGTGTAGTGCAGTACAATACAACCTAGCATTATTGATCAATCGTCCAGTGTTCTGCTGGCTCTAGGGCAGTTTCTTGCTTCTGAAATCAGTTCAATGAAACATCTTTAAACCTCAAAATCTTGCTATTTTTAAATTTCAAAAATCCCCGACCTTTAACCGACGAATCACTCATTTCGGGAAGGTGGGTTGGAGCCGAGCGAACCTCGTGAAGAAGCTGAAGGAGAATCCCAAGGGAGTGACTCTGGTCCTGAAGAAGATCCCCGACTCGGTGCGACGGAGACACCCGGCCCAGCTGAAAAGCACAGAGGTCAGCCGTCACTCACAGCCCACGACAAACCCATTGGCAGATAACGCTTTTCTTTTTTTTTTTTTCCCCTTTCATTTTTGTAATTTGAAAGTTGGAAAATTCCCGAGTGAATATTTAAAGGCTTCAGCTGCGCAACTCTGCGACGTTAACATTTACATCATGCGCTGATCATCTGTGTGTCATCCACTTTCCAAGAAGTTTGTGAGCAAGGTGCGAAATACCCGTCATATATATATATATATATTTTTTTTTTAATTGAATATTAAACAGGGTGATCTTAGCGACACTTTAATCACCATTAGTGACAGAAAATTGATTTTTTTTTTTTTTTGTCTTTTTAATTTATCTTTGAGGCTTTCAGGGGTCTTGTGGGTTAATTGGGGGCATCGGACCTCCATGGATCTCCCTTTATTTTGCATACTGCTTGTGAGCAACAACAGCAACAACAACAACAAAACAATAAAGAAATTGCCGCTTTAGCAGGATGACGGGACCTTTTGTTGTACCCAAATCCTCTTAACATGCTCAGCAGTGGAACCAGGAAGCAGTACAGTCGCCGTCAAAGACACCTGAACCTTTCCGGTTTTATCACTCGGGATCTGTTTCCATGCACGCGACGCGCCGGCGGTGGTCGCCATGCCGACTGCCAACGAGCGAGGTGAGGGCGCACGCTGCCACCGCGCTAGTCTCACCAGCTCGTCGCCTCGGCAGGGTGAGAAAACAATAAAAATAACCCCGTGAAGGACCCACCGGGCGGCTCTCCGTCGCTGGAAGCGTCACTTGTTCAGGATCAACGCGTTCGTTATTGCTGTCTGATCTCTCAGCCAATCAGGAAGCCCCGAGGAGGCGGCTGGCTGCCTTGGCCGTCCGCGCGACGTCTCGTCACCCGTCGCTAACCCCCTGCGCATCCGCTTGTGGCTTTCGCAGAAGGAAGAGGCAGAGGAGAAGGAAGAGAAGTCAGAGGAGGAGGAAGAGCAGCAGGAGGAGGAGGCAGAGGAGCAGACTGATGAAGAGGAGAACCCCAGGCACTCCTTACTTGAGCGGGTAGCGGCCTCCGTCAGGTCGCTCTCCTTCAGGTGAGAGAATCCGCTGCTTCGACTCGCTGGTAGTGCGACCTGAACCTGAACCGTCTACCTGCAAGGAACAATGAATAAGATAAGATAGGAATGCCTTTATTTGTTTACCCCCCCATTGCATCATTATTCTAGTAAAATACAGAAGAGGAGCTTCAAACTTGACCTTAAAGTCAATCATAAACATTTCTTTGATCGTTATTATTCCTAGAGGGGTCCTATTATGGAAAAGTGACCTTTCCAGCTTTTTGAAAAGTGGAGCTGATTGTCATATTAACGCCTCTGCAGACTTTCATTTTTTTCTAAATCTGGGTGAAGCTGCATGAGAGCTAGTAGCCATCATTCCCACTAGCTAGCACGAGCGGCGCTATCTAGAATTGGCCATAACAGAGCCCCTTTAACTATTTAAATATAAATGCTCCAATAACTGCACGTGTCAAGTTAAAGTTAGTTAAAGTCGTTCAACATGTTTTACGTACAACTGTTTTTCTTTGATTGAGGACCTACCAACCACATCATGATCGTGGGAAAAGGGCCATTCAGGTGTTTTTCGGTCCCCTCTTGAATTGAAATGCTCTGCTAGTGGGACTTGCCCTCACCTTTCTCAGGGGAGCTCAAACAGTAGTTTCTGAACGGAGCTCAGCCTCCCAAGAGCCCCATGGCGACCTCGTTAATATTCCCGAAGGGGTTTCGGGATGAGGTCACAGCGAGAGCGCCATACATTTCGCAATGCGCGGCCCGCTCCCCACGGATGACTGGAAGGAAGTGAGGAATAGGAAGCGACGAGGAGGAGGACAAGTAGATGAGAGGGATGATGAAAGGCGGAGATGAGAGGGTGACACGGAGAAATACAGGAGTGGGACGGAGGGCCGTTAAGAGCCGAGGGAGGGGCAGGCGTGCTCAGACAGATGGGAGGGAGGAGGAGGCAGAGAGCGGCTTGTTAATAATCCTGTTAGCCTCTGATGCATTGCAGCAGATAATCTAAGACAGCCAAGTCAGTGCTGACTTTACAGTCGCAAGTTTTTGGTTGTGCGTTCCAGCCTCCTGGAATGCTTCTATTCTCTGCATTCTACGTGAAGGTCCCACATTTTACTTACTTCCACTGAGCAGCCTTGCACAAGGAATTTTGCACAATTGACTATGAATATGGCACCTTTCATGTTTAATGTTTGTCTGATTTGTGTCTCCCGCCCCCAGGAGAGCGATTCACGGACAAGAGGTCCCTCAGCAGCCTATGGGACAGGAGGAGTCGGAGTTGGCGTCGGACAAGGAGCTGGAGGGGAGTTTCACGTCATACCAAGACCAACAGGGGGTGCTGTCACCACTGTCAGGTGAGAAGAGAGGTCACAACTGTCTGGCTGAATGGTGTTTTGTGGAGCTTCTTGCTTTTTTTTTTTTTTTTTTTTTTTTTTTGTTAAAACAGGATATTGAGTGAAATGGAATGCAACTGGAAGACAGATGGTCTTTGTTAGAATAATGTGAAAGAATGAAAAACAAAGCCCAGCACTGAGAGATGTGTCATTTAGTTTGCAGCAGCATGGTGTTTTATCTTTCTGCATCAGACTGCTGACATTAATGCACTGCGAAAGAGAAATAAATGCACTTAATATGTGTTGGTTAAATGACAGAAATCTTAACTTCACTACTTCCAAAATTCTTCTGCAGTTCTCTCAGGGGACTTTGACGGTTTGCTCCTCTCTACGGGGTTGAGAGAGGACCGGTCGCCGTCACCCCGAAGCCCCTCCCCTTCTGTGTTTGGGTCGTTCAGAAGCCCTTCGCCCCAGGGAGTCAGGCAGGAAACGGCGAGCATCAGCTCCTGCCCAGAAATGGTGGGACACATGGTGAGGAGGGAGCGACAGGGGAGACCTAGTAGAGTCTCTGAGGGGACAAAGTTGAATTGGAGCTTTAGATCACTGAAAAAATATGTTCTCTTCCAGGGAAATAAAGACAACCAGAAGAGCTCCACCAAAGGTAAAAACTTTGAAGGTCTTTTTTTTTTTTTTCTGAAGTCAGAATGTGTGGCCGTCCGATCCATTCAGACATCAACAGCGCGGAGTATTAAACCACCAAGCGCAGCCTGCTCATAAAACATTTTGTTAAGATGATCAGTTTAATCTTTGATCATTAACACGGAATCGAATACAAACACACAATTGTACCGCCTCAAGACCAAATGAGCGTCGTTCTTATCGGGGAAAAAAGGGCTCATTTCTCCGTCCTCGCAGGAATGTCGACGGCCATGAGTCGGCGCCGTGTGTCCTGCCGTGAGCTGGGTCGACCCGACTGCGACGGCTGGCTGTGGAAGAAGAGGAAGGAAACCAACGTCTTCCTCACGCAGAAGTGGCAGCGTTTCTGGTTCGTCCTGAAGGGGCCGGCGCTCTACTGGTACTCCACGCCACAGGTACACGACCAGGAACTAACAAAGCAGCTGCTTAACTCACCAGGAAGAATTTAAACGCGTATTTTTTTTAAATCATGTGACTGACACGTGTTGCTAACTGCTAAGCAAGCAAACTGATTGTGTAGCCCAACTAGTTTAATAATTTTTTTTTTCTGCTTTTCTGGAGTTCACTTAAAATTCACCTGCAATTTGGACATGCAACAGGGAGAGTGGCAGCGCTGCCAGTGACACAGTGCACCCTGCTGGTCTGCTACGGGACAGCACGACTGTGGTTGCCTGCCCAGCACCCAGTTGCAAAAACATGCCTTTCTTGATCACATTAAAGCATGTTTGTCCTATACATGGCCAGGCGAGGGCACTGTACCAGTGATTCATTCAGCATTGTTTTTTTAGAACTACATTGTAATTTGGAAAAAAAAAGATCTGGAGTGGCTTTCATGTCCCAATGATTGAATACTGAGCGATGGAAAAGGTTTGCTCCCCTCCTTTGACGTCTCCTGTCTCTGACTTGAAATTGATTCTGCAGGATGAGAAGGCAGAGGGCTTCATCAACGTATCCAGCTACAACATAGAGGGCGCCGGGGAACACAAGAGGAAATAGTAAGAACGAAACTCCACCGTGAATTTTATGCTCACAGGCTTTGAAATCCAAGAGCTGAGAGAAGATTTGCTGCCACGTGTGTTCATTCATTTATTGTTGTTGTTGTTTTTTGTTTTTTTTTCTGGTCAATCAGAAGCTGCTTATTTGTCGCCTTAACTGAAACGAGTCTCTTCCTTTCCTCCTCTCACCACACAAGTGTGTTTAAGGTGCGCCACCAGCGATTTCAGAACTTCTTCTTCGCGGCGGACAACGTCACTGACATGAGCAAGTGGGTTGGACTTCCAATATCCGGCTGTTCTTTCTGCTGCCCCCCCCCCCCCTTTTATTTCCTTCGCTGTATTTTGTTTAGGCGAATCACGGTCGTTCATTCATCAAAAAAAACAAAAAAAAACAAAAACAAAAAACATCTAGCGCCTCCCAGGTGTTAACAGGTGTTGGTGTCTACTGCCCCCTGCTGTCAGACTTTTATAAACCCGCAGTCGTGCCGCGCTTTCACAAAACGCTGTCTCTCTGCAGGTGGATCAATTGTCTGATTATGGCCATACAGAAACACAAGAAGTTCAACCCTGACAGTGAAGAAGGTGAGCAACCACCGAGGTCACAGTGTGGCCACGTGTCGAAATGTGCATGAAGCAAGTGGTGCAGTTTTGTTTGCCTTTGATGTGACGAGCGTGTTTCGCAATATCAGCGGAAACACGCGGACACTTGGGTCTGTTGTGCCAATTCTAATGCGTGAGCTGTTCAAACAGAATGTTACAGTGAGACCGAATCAGAGAGCGAGAGATCGCCTTCCCCGCGCAGAAGGAACAAGGTAACGAGCGTGAAGGCGGGGTGGTGTAGACATGGCGCGCGCAGACACAGCGGCCCATCGGATAATGCAGCGCGTCTGATGTTTCTCTCTCCAGAAAATGCAGTCCCACACTCTGCCTCGCTCCAGGGGCAAGACGAACAAGGTGTCGTTATCGAGTCCGCTGACAGGGGGCGGCAAAGGCACAGGTATGAGCGCCTCCGTCTTCAGGGTGCTTTGCATCCATTTTAAGAATCCCTTTGCAGAAACAAATTCAATCAGCCGTCGGCCGGACAGATGCTGATCGGATTAAGTCTGACCCCGACTCCGCGCGGTTCTCTTCTCCCCCCCCGTGTGAAAAGCAGGACCCGTCGACGAGATGGGCGTGATGCTCAACAACATCAAGGAGGGCGGAGTCTCGCTGACGGGCCAAGAGCAGCCGTTCACGCACGACCACTTCAGGAGGTCGTTCATCCGACGGAGCAAGAACCCCGTCATCAACGACAAAGTGCACACTCTCCGCGCCCTGCAGAGCACTCTGAAGGTGAGAGGACGAGGTCCAATGGCAGCGGACACAATAGTATTCACTCAAAGACCAAATGGTACAGAATCAACCTGGTACTTTTTTTTTTTTTTTAATGGAAAACAATCATTTGTAAGTGAGAACCTGGAAGCTGACGGCATGAACGTAATGTCAGGCACATTCATGTGAACCAATCACAAAACCGAAACGTTTTAATTGTAGCATGGCCAGGCCACAGCAGTTCATGAACTTCTCATGAATGTCTATTGGTGTTTATCATGCCTGTTTCAATGGGGGAAAGTCTTCAGAATCGTTATTTGTCCTTCTTATGAAAAAAAAGAAGAAAAAAAAAATCCAATCCCAATTGTTAAAAAACTGTCACCACTTCCTCTAGGTGGTTGTTTACTTAGTTACTGGTTTCAGGGTTGAGGTCACAACCGAGAGGGAAGTGGCCCGATTACGGAATCAAAAAAACGGCCGACAACTTTCATCTGTCCGACATCCAAGAGAGAGATTTCAGAGTTGAAATGTGAGCAGCCAAGTGCGGTGCGAGTCACGCCAATCAGCAGCCAATCGGTCAGCTCCCTTGGATGATGTCCGTCTCAGGCTTAGAAGTCGGAAAGTCGGAGAGGAAATTCAACCACTTTTTTTTTTTAAATCTTTTATTTGCATTCAACCCGCTACATTTGTGCTTTTCTCAGGCCAAAGAGGCGGAGCTGCTGCAGATCAACAAGATCCTGGAGGACTCGGATCTGACGGCTGCAAAGTACAACCTGTGGAAAGAGCACAACGAGGAGCTGGTTCAGGAAATCGAAAAAGCCGCCAAAGCCAAGGCCTCCAAAGCGAAGGACGGCTCCCCGGTGAGGGACACGCCGTCTCCTTCTCCTCCTCCTCCTCCTCTTCCTTCTTCTCCTCCGCCTCTGGAGGCCGCAACAGAAGCGGCGGCTCCTCCTCCGGAGAAGGAAGGCGCCTACAGGCTGAGCCTCAGCGAGGGGGAGCAGCTGGTGGATGCCGAGCTGTCCGGAGATCTCCTGGACTCCCCGAAGGCCTCCTCGAGCCCGGACGCCAGCCCGGTGCTGGAACTTTCCATCGGATCGCTGCAGGATTCAATAAACAAGGAGCTGAGCGAGCTGGGCGCCGAGAACTATTTTTACATCTAGGATGGAAGTGGACGGTGGAGATGACAACCCTGGAAGGGCTCGGACACTCGTCGGCCTCCGAGATTCGCCTGAAGTCTGCACTTTAATCCCGCTGGTCGCAGATACTGAGACACACATTGTGCGACTTGCTCACCGCAGAGAGAGAGAGAGACAAACAATTTGCCAAGTGTTGATCTGAGTTCTGAGCGTGTGTTAGGATTCAGCGTCATGTGAGAGATGCCTTTAGAAATGCGGTGTATAAATACTCTCTCTACCTTTTGTGTATTGACGGTACCTTCGGCGGGGTACGCGGTTCGAAGTATTTTTGCACATCATTTTTCATTCGGAAAAAAAGAGAAAAAAAGAAAAAACCCAACATTCTGATTTTATCGTTGTTTGTTGTTCGTTTTACCTTGGAGCCTTCTTCGCCCCTCTGGAGGACAACTGTCACGTACTTTAACCGACACGTGGAACTGCAATACTGAAAGCGCAGCGGTGCTGTGCGGCAGACCTGCTTCGGCGCTTCTTCATCGCCTGGATGTGCTTCGACACAACGCAGCAAGTCGTGGGATGACTGCCGTCGTCTCTTCTCCTTCGCGCTGTAACACCCTGATCAGCTTAATAAACAAGAGAGCCCCGATGATCATCCACATGTGTCTCAAGGTTCTTGTGGGAGACGTTTCTGAAATGGAACTGAGGTTAAAAGTGCCCTGTTTGTAGGAAGACTAAGACTAAAGACTATGAACCGTCAATGACCAACGCTAGCGTTGAGCGCACTGGTCAGTATTACAGGTTTTTACACATTTATCTTTAAAGGTTATTATTAGTGATTTAAAAGCTACAGCTCTCCAGACAACACCACATTTAACCCTCTGTTTACAGCCTCCTGCATAAGCAGTTGTTTTAGCTTCTCTGTTAAACTTATTCTAGGCTGTTGTTATTGTCAGGTGGCCATGCCCTTTGTGACGTCACATATGGCTGATTAACAGAACTGCAGGGCACACTTTCTGCCAAAGTAGAGGATAGTATAAAAAAATATTGGATGGAGTTTCTCACTCAAGGGAAATTCTTATCGCTGGAAGCCAGGTTGTGTTTTGTTCTTCATAACAGGTCCCTGAAAGATTCATTTTGTTAAAGCTTGTTTTTAGGCCAAACTGCTCCTGCTCTCCTCATTCGCTGGCCTTTCCTCACATTTATGACTCAGTAGTGACTCCACTGGCTTGTAGCCTGTGTGTTAGATGTGTCACTTTCTCAGAGTCACAAAGATTCACTATATTAGTTGCACTCATCCCAGTTTTATGACCTTGTACACATTTGTGACTCTGTAGTTTTAAATATATTTATAGTTATGACAAAAAAAAAAAACTTGACTGTCTTCTCCCACAAATGCAGTGTAACTTTTCTGTGTCTGTGTTTCTTTCTTTTTTTTTTTTTTTGCATAATGTTACTTTCAAAAGAGTCCCGTCTATTAACAAAATCCACTCTTGAAATCTTTCTGCTCTTATTGAAATATCTTTATTCAATGCAGACTGCACCACCGTATATATGAATACACTGCAACAGAGGACCAAGAACAAAACAAATTAGCAAACAACACCTTGCGGTACACCCTCCCTCTGGACACAGTCATCTTTTCACAGTATGTTGTCGAGTTGGGACATTCATCGGATGAATCAGCCAAAGTTTTATCCTGAAAACCCGAGAAAACAACATTCATTCGAAGACAGCATATCTAAAATATGAACAATTCTCTGTTTAGGTTACATAAAAATACAAACACAACTTAAAGGTCCCATATTGTGCAACATTCCACAAAAAAAAAAGAATATGAAATAAGTGTCACGTCGTTCATTTCATTAGCCTCACTTTGATCCTAAAACAAACTGGAAAAGCAGCCTGATGTGATGTCACAAATGGCACCGATATCTCTCTCGGTTTAGTGACAACAACCTCAGTCCAGCTGTGTCATCTTCCAAACATGTTGAAGGTCCAATAGAGCATTAGCAAAAAAGTAAATCACACCATTTTGGTGGAGGCTGTAAACAGAGGGCTAAATATGCCGCACCATGGAGATTGTTGTCCTTTTTTCTAAGTACAAAAACCAAAAACTAATCTGCTGCGCTGGATGAAGAACAAAGACTTGAAAATATTGTAAAATATGGGACCTTTAAATCTTATACAATAACCAGTAACGAGCTTTGTATTTGAAGAGCTCACAGTAACCGAATAGCTGTAAGAACTGTTTTTCCACAATAAAACTCACATGTCACAGTTTTGCTCGGACGTTTTCTGGCTAACAGTACACAAGCAGCATGGCTCTTCAGTGCAAAACACAACACAGAGACGCACTCCAGACATGTCGCAGCTAAAGGCAGCAGGAACTACAGCATTCTCACTGTTCATTCGTCGCGCCTTATCTTTGTCACCCCCCCTCCACACACACACACACACACACACACACACACACACACACACACACACACACACAATCTGTTTTCAGTCTGTGCCAAGTAGGCAAATACATCCATCACAGTCCCAGCCTGTCATTGGAGTCCATTCATCGCAGTCACTTATGAACTGACCTATATATATTTCTTAATGTATGTACATACATAATTTGGCAGATCTGTGTGCTGATGAGTTCTGGGTGCTGTTTTTGTGTGAGTGTGTGGGTTTTTTTTTTTTTGTTTTGTTTTTTTGGAGTGTTGTTTACATTCTAGCACAGGGCTGGGCAAACTTTTTGACTAGTGGGGCCACGATGGTTTGTAAGATTGGACAGAGGTGGCTGGAGCAGGAGCAAATGGATGGAGTGTTTTGGTGAGCCACCTCATTGGAGGAAAAAAAAAAAATCATGTGATATGTAGAAAGCGTGCTTTAATGCCAATAGAAAATGACCCAAAGCAAAGTTACAACAAAATCAGTGTCTTTGAAGCCCCGCGGAATTTCGCTCTTTATCGAAATGACTTTTAGAGCACTGAAAAAATGGATGTAATACAGCCATTTTATGACTTTTGTACTATTAATATAATTCCTTCAAGTTCGGTGGGCCAGATTGAAACCTTAACGGGCCACATATGGCCCCCGGGGCCGTAGTTTGCCCACCCACGTCCTAGCAGCTGACTTCGTACACATCCGTCTCCGACTTCTGGGTAATCTCAGAACACGAGTGACACACGGGGCAGGCGGGCAGCTCCGGGCAGGACGGGCACGTGGGGCACCTGGGCCTCTTGAAGCTGAGCAGCAGGGCTCCACCGCCCAGCAGCTGCAGGCACGAGCCCAGCCAGCCGAAGTAGAGCGAGCCGGCCGGGCGCAGGCTCAGCTGCGGGAACTTGGGGTTGCTGCTGTTGTTGTCGTTGACCCCGTGTTGCGGCGCCGTCCCGCCCAGCGCCTGCAGGTTGTGGGTGTAGATCCCCAGCGCGGCCAGGCTCAGCAGCCCCGACGCCACCACCAGGAGCCCCCCGGTGGCCGCCACGCCCCTCAGGGGGACGTCGGTCCAGCAGCGGACGCCGATGCAGGCCAGCACGATGCCCGTGCCGCACAGGAACAGGGAGGTGAGGACCAGGCCCTGCGCCAGCCGCACCCTGGCGTCCCTGCGGTACGGGCCGGCCACGGGCCAGCACTGCTTCAGCTCCGAGTGCTCCACCTGCAGGCAGCTCTCCCACAGCCCGTCGGAGCGCAGCAGCAGCAGCGCCTCGGCCGGGCCGGGCCGGGCGGCGTGACCTTTCACCCCCAGCCGCAGGAGGAGGGAGCCCGGCCCCGACAGGCCCAGCTGCGCCCTGCCCTCCCGCCACTGCGGGGTGATGGCGGCGGTGAAGAGCAGGACCAGTCCCAGGGGCGCGAAGACGATGCCCATCACCATGGAGGCGGGCATGTGCATCGTGGGCGCCGCCGCTGGACGCGCTCGAGGCGCGTCGTTCGTTTTGGTTTTAAACACGGGGAAAATAGCAAAGCTGAATAACAAGGAAGGTGCTGACGCTACAGGACGGGATCACATCTCTGTGGGGCGGGATTCCCTCGCAGGATCTGAAAGGGACAAGACGCCAGACACAAGAAAACTGTGAAAAACAGTCCAATAGCGACATTGATCCGCAGCAGCAGCAGCAGCAGCAGCAGCAGTAGCAGCAGCAGAGGATCAGTTTACCTGTGGATCGCCGGGGCTTCTATCTTTAGTGCTCGCTCAGATCACCTGCAGTTGAACGGGAGAGATTCGTTTAGAGACCCCAGAAGAATCATGCACGTCAGGTTGGAGTGGCGGTTGGAGAACAAGAAGAGTAAGGATAAGAATACATTTTTATTTATATTGCTCTTTAGATTTCAGAAATGTAAAAGTGCTTCAATGCAGGAAATATAATAATTAAGAATTAATGCAATTACAAGTACTATGAGTCAATTATTATTTAAAAAAAAACCTCTAAAATAAATGTTGCAAAATGGTCTTTTTTAAAAATAGATTGATTGTCTGATTGGTTGGAAGGCTGATTGGTCGATGACCGTCTGTTGCCATAGGAGACCATAACATGGCCAGTCTCAGCGTTGGGCCGTGCATGTGCACGTGCACGAGGCTTTGTTCACCCCTCACGGCAGTGTTTGACTCCTCTCTCCGCCCCTGCGTGTCTTTCTCTCCTCGCTCTCTGTTTTTCGCAGCGACCGATGGCCAGCCGTGACCTTGGGAGAACTCGGCCGCTCGGTAATTCCTGCGTCTGAATGCAGAACACATCCGTCTCCGGAGAGGAGAGGGGAGGAGAGGAGAGGAGAGGAGAGGGGAGGAGAGGAGAGGAGAGGAGAGGAGAGGAGAGGAGACGGCCGGTGGGAGGAACGAGGTCGGTTGGTTGTTGAAGCGGGCGGCAATCACCACACACAAAAAAAAAAAAAAAAAAATGCGTGCGAGCGTCTCAGAGCAGCAGCCACCTATCAATAGTCACCTGGCGCACGTGCTTGCGCATGCAGACACGCGCTGACACGCGCGTCGCACGCACACACGGAGGCACAGGTGGCGACGGTGGTCGCTCATCAGGAGGTGAGGCGACGCGCCGCCTCATTAGGTTGCCGGCCACAGATGCTCTCAGGATGAGCGTCGTCTTTGTTCGGCCTTTGTTCTTTGTTCTTCGCTGTCGAAATGAATCGAGTCGCCTCTTTCCATCTCGTCTGCAGATATCAATTTATTCTTGCGGCCGCGTTGTCATCAGTCTAAAAGGATGTCAGTTTGAATCTTGTGGTGATGTAATGCCTCCTTTAACCCCCCCCCCCCCCCCCCACCCACCCCTCCCCTTTAACTTGAGAACTATTAGGATTAGATAGTGTAAGTTAGTTAGTCAGAAGGATGGTGAGTTTTGGACTGAACAAGAAAGAGTTTTGTCTGGCAAAATGACATTATGAAAGATCAAATTCAGCAGATTCAGACATTAGACGCTGCGATGTCTGGAGAGGTTTTTTATTTTATTTTTTTAAGGGACTTTTCATAAACATTTTAAAATTGACAATTTTGTTTTATGAGGGCAGCAGGACAGTTAAGTTACAGTAACAACGACCTGGGCCGCTGGAATGATTAGAGTCAAAATAGACACACTTGTTTTTGTAAACACAATATCTTTCCATAATATTAAATGCGTGTGTGTCGTGTTTTTTTTCTTGCTGTACATCGAGTGTACAGAAAAATTATATGTGTGAACATGATAATTACATGTAATTACATGTTCCTGCCCTGTTACCAGGACGTTCTCACCTCGTGTTAAAAATATGACAATGACATCATTTGTGGAATGACACATTGTCCTCTTTCACGCGTTCGCACTCAGTTTGAAATATAACCGGCGTGAGTCATTTTATTGTCTTTTTTTTTTTTTTTTTATACCTTCAACCAACTGGGTCGACTACTGCAAAACACCAATATTAAGGGGGGAAAAAAAGTGGCTGCCCACTGCTAGTGTTAGTCACTGCAACTAATAATATAAGGCTGTGATCTTTTCTCTTGAAATCTCTTGAAAGCGACTGTGTTTCAATTGAAAGCCTTTTAGATGAACAACAAGCAAAAGCCTTGAATCAAGCTGACACCCCCAGAACAGAATGTATGATCACGACGAATGCATTTATCGAACAAAGCCATGTGACTGCACTGCTTCAGCTCTACATTATACAGATGCGGCTGTACGACGTCTTTCATCAAGTGTCTTGAATGAAGTGCCAGCATGATAATTAAAGGCGGGGCAAGGTTTCCTGCTGGGCTGTCAGGGATGTTTATGACTCCGCTGACGGTAAATATAGACTTAACTGCAGTCGGTGGCGTAATAATAATAATGACGACGATGATGATGGTGAGGAAAAAAAATAAATCCCCCCTTGTCAGTGCACCATCAGTTCCACATTCATGAGAGCTTACAGGTTGAGGCTGAGAGATTCCAATCGTAGTGTTTTGTTTTTTTTTGTCTCTCTCTCTATCTTCTTTCTCTTTCACTCTCTCTCTCTCTGCTCGCCGAGATGCAGACAACAGGAGCGTGCACGGAAACATCTGCAGAGGCACAACATCAAAGCGGCTGCATGCATGGAAGTGATGCAGCCGCTGCTGCTGCTGCTGCTGCTGCTGCTGCTGCTGCTGCTGCTGCTGCTGCTGCTGCTGCTGCTGCTGCTGCACGATGGTTATTAATACACCCTCATCCCCACCCCTCCAAACACACACACACACATGGTCGCCTCGCACACGAGGGGGGACATGCATGCATGTCCGTGAAATCACTCACCATGCAGGGGGGCTCGTCTGCTCCTCTCCACCTCCACCTCACCCCTCCTCCAGTCCTCGTCTGAATGGCGGCAACATGTTTGGCTCGGCGGCAGCCGACGCTGCGGCCAACCTCTTCATTATTCACCGCCTCTCTCCCTCCTCGTCCCATCCATCCATGCACCACCACCACCACCCTGCCTGCCTGCTGCCTGCTTGCCCAAGTGAGTGAGTGAGTGAGTGAGTGAGTGAGTTCTCTCCGCACCTGCCGCTTCCCACTTTGCTCCCTCCAGTGTCTCTGTTTGTCCTCCTGTCTGTCCCCTCTCTCTCCCTCCCTCTCTCTCCCTTCGCTCTGTCTGCTTGCCTCTCTGCCACTTCTCTCCCTCACTCTCTCCCCCTCTCTCTCTTTCTGTGTGTGTGTGTGTTTGACTCGCTGAAGGATGTCTGTGTTATGTCTAGGACACAGTGGCTGCCCGCTTTTTCCCTGCCGGAGTCACCAAATAGGGAAAAGCGCGAGGCTTTTTCCCATGCAAGCCATTTGTTAGTGTAGTTGTGTTTGTTTTCGTTTTTTCATTTAATTCCAGGCCGCACAAATGAGACCTTTGTTTTGCATATTCATGCACCCACACCAACTAATGGATGCCAAAAAAACAAAACAAAGCCAAGCCTCTCTCGGGCAAACGGCACACAGGCACACGATAGTTTCTCCAAAGCGTCACCCCAACAGGCTAATCATAGCCGCGCACGCTGATTGGGAAATCAGCCCCCCCAACCAGCTCTCGTGCTTCCCGCCTCCAGTTGATCACGAAACATCCACAATTGGCCACGACACAGAAGTTTATTCTGAATTTTCTTTATTTTCTTAGAAAAAAAAAGGGAAGGCAAGATATGCTAATACAGCTACGACCATATGCAGTGAAATATTACGGGGTCATAGGTTTGTGTTGAAATGATGCGTAACACACAAAGCGAGAAAAAAAATCTTACTCACACACACATGCACACACACACAGTAGGGAAATGCTTTTGCTTTGGGTGAAAAAACAACACAAAAAAACAAACAAAAAAGGGCCAATACTTAATCCAGTGTGGGTTTTCTGGGTGGAAATGTCTGACTTTTTTTTTTTTTCCCATTGATGAATTTAACACAGCTTGGGGCCATTTTAGTGGTGAAACTAGCAGGAACTTACTGGATGACACTTAAGGTGGTAAAAAAAACCCAAAACAAAACAAAAGCACAGCCAAAAGGTAAAACAAAAAAAAAAAAAAAAAATTGTTATGGGAGATTAAGAACTGCGATTTCCTGGAGCCGAAATGACTGGCACATTGAAAGCTTGAGAATAGCACATGGCTAGTTAATAAAACACTGTCATATTTAAGACTATTTACAAAATATATACACAGTTGGTATTTTTATGCTTTACAATATAAAATTCAATAAAGCAAAAAAACAAACCAAGGCTATTGGTATTTACAAAGCTAAGAAACTGAATGTCTATTTTCAAACTGGCAGCTGTTTGCTTTTCTGTCCTTCAGTGGCCTCATACTTCAACGAGAGTGACCTGCAGGTGGCCGGTGGGTGTCTCGGACATCTCCACCAGGAAAGCCGACTGGTTGGTGTAGTGTTCCACGATGTTGTCGTCCATGTTGACGAGGATCCTGGAGAGAGGAAAGGCAGACTGTCAGAAATGGAGCTGAAGTGTCGCAGGAAAGCAAACTAGCCAGCCTAATGAGGTCACAACGATCACACATGCTTGCTAGGAATTGGGGAGCTTTCGCTAAACTTTAAACAATTCTATAATTTTAGCATTTCACAGGCCGCCGTCATCAGCGAACAAATGAATTCTGGCCAATCTGCTTCTCGTCCCCCTGCTGGGGGTGAGAGCTAATTGCAGCCCCTCGATCACCTTTGATTGGTCCAGGAAGTAAAGTGAGGTCGCTCTCCTCCCTTCGCACAATAATCTTTGAGTCACTAAGGATTTAATGACCGAGCTAACCACGGGGCTCATGCGTTCTTGCCTGCAGGGACAGGGTTGATTGAAGACAAAAGCCAAAGAGGGAGGAAAGGAGGGAGGGAACCGCTTGGAGAATGTAACCCAACCTGTTAGCTTAGCTGCACCCCCTCCAGTGATGGCTGCTGGCAAAATGGCCTTGAGGTTTTTTCAGTCGCTGTCAGAGCTCTCGTTTACGCCTGCTCTCCGAGTTATAGTGGCACTCTACTGAGGAACCAACCAACCAGCTCTTGAATCACTTTCTCAGCTCTCTTGGCTAATATTCGGTTATCGGGAGATATTTTGTTGTTAGCCGACAAGTGGCGCCAAGAGTAACTCATTGAGCGTTGTGCGGCGGGTTTTGTATTTTTAGCCACGCAGCAAATAAATCCAAATTCAAATTCTTGGAAGGAAGGTGCGGGGAGTTGTTTTGATTTGGTGACAAGCACACGTAACATGGATTCTTTCAGACAGCCACCTGCTCAACAGCAATCTGGGTTATCTGGCGCCGTAAATCTTTTTCACTACTACTAAAAAAGAAAAAACAACTCCCCCGATCTTCCGAGGAGACAGGGTTGTAAAAAAAACAAAACACAAAAAAAACTCTTCTTCAGTGACGCATCTGCTGGACTTTTGAAATCTTTCCATCCTCCCGCAGCCGCCTGTCTTGACGGAGCCACAATTAACGCATTCCATAACCGACCCATCCAGTCTGTCAACCTGAGCTTCCCTGAAGGGCTGCTCGATCAGGGCCAACAAACTGAGCCATGGATTCATGAGCGTGTTCTCTACTCAGACAAATTCCCCCAGAATCCAACTGGGCTCCCTCAAGGAGAAGCGACTCACCCTCTCTTGCATTTTTTGTAGATCTTCCCGATGGTGTCTTTGGGCATGCCGTATTTTTCTGAAACCTGAAGGGAACAACCAGAGAGGGAACATGAGTCAAGGAGGAAATGTGAAAAGTGCCAGCGTGAAAAATCTTCCACGGGGAACGGCTTTGCGGGAGCGTTACTCACGGCGTCTCGAAGGCCCGACAGCGTCGGCGAGTTGAGCATGAGCGCGTCGAACACCTCCTCGGTGCCGGTTCTCACGTACATCAGGACTAGTGAGGAGGCGCAGGGGAAGAGAAGTTTTACCAAAGAGTTTCCAGCCTGGAGTACTAAGAGTTTGCGGATGTGTATTAGCGCATGTTCTCACTTCTTTGCGGGTCTTCCCGGCGGGTCTGCTTGCTCGGAGGAGAGCAACTCTGCTCTCGGTCCTGGTACATCCTCTTCATGGAATTCCTGGAAGGACAAAGGCTCACATTAGAAACCAGCAAGCTCCTCCGTGTCGCCGATGAAGCAACCGGTTGCCATTGTTTGAAACGTGGTCTGGGTTGTTGCTCTTACCTTTCGAGGTCGTCCATGGGATGGGTCTGGAGAAACAGACAGGACAGACAGAAGAGGAAAGATCTGATTAAAACCCTGCGCTGAAGAAAAGAAAAACAACCCTTGTATAAAGCCGCTACCACCCCCCCACCCCCCCGCCCACCCAACACCTCCACCTCCACCTCCACCCACTCGTCACTGTCTGCGTGCAGCGGCCATCCGACAAAGATGGAATTTTATCATTGTGGCTTCGAGACTGCGTTTCCCATAACCTCTCGCACAGACAGCGGCTGGTGATAAGGTATCGCGCTGACCAATCAAACTGTCCGCTGCCTTTTGTTCCATTTATGCATCAGATTTTTTTCTTTTTTTTCTTTTTTGGTCTTTGGGTTTGCTTAATGTTTACAGGGGGTGGGAGGTGGGTGCAGGGGTGGGGGTGTTGCCACTCGCAGGCACTTTCTCATTCGTGTCAGCGCGGCGTGGGAAAACTGGCCTGTCTGAACAGGAGCCCTCGCCTCACTCTTTCTCCAAGTGTGTGTGTGTGTGTGTGTGTAAATTACTTGGCAATGAGGGCTGGCGTGTACTGTACCACTCAGGTGAGTGCACGCCGTTTACTCCAGGTGTGTGTGTGTGTTATTTTGATATTTTCTTTCCCCTCCCAAGCCCCCATGGCTTAAACACCAGCGCCGGTAGCTGCAGCGGCTTGTACGCGCGCCCGGTTTCGACTCCAATTAGCTCATCTGATCTTCTTCTGCCTCGCTCGGCTGACACAATATCCTCGCCCTCCTCCCCAGCCCACCTCTTCCCCGCTACATACTTTCCCACCGATTTTTTTTTCCGCCCCCCCCCCCCCCCTTTTCCCACCCTGCCTCTCTCGTGCCTGCAGGGAGTGAAGTCAGGACGGAGGGAGGTGGAGGAGGAGCGGAGAGGTGAGAGGCGACGCAGCCCAAAGTAATGGAGGTGTGGGTGGGGAGCTCACCACGCGCTGCAGGCTGGAGAGGTGCGTCTCGGGGATGAAGAGGACCGGCAGGGTGACGTGGTCCTCCAGGGTTTGGAAGAAGGTGAACTCGCTGCCCATGGAGCTGCTCACCACGGACTTGTTGGCTGCGAAAAACACAGTTGAGAAAGTGGAGTCAGAACAGAGTCATGTGCGCAAATCGGGCAGCCGAGGTCGTCGCCCATCGCCGCCCATCGCCGCCCGCTCACCGGCTGTGTCGTTCTTCCCCCTCCTCTTGCTCCTCTTCCTCTCCTCGTCGCGCATCTTCCTCTCGGCACCCTGAGGACGAGCGACCGCGCGGTTACAACGAGAACGTCCGTCGTGTCTCACATGTCTCACATGTTTGCGTGTTTGTCTGTTCTTTTTTGCTGACCGCAGAGCCAAAACAAGAGCCTCACCTTATCGCAGAAGATCTTGACCTGGCACGCCGCTCGGTGGAGCAGCTGATTGTTGCCCGAGCTGAAGTCGTACGTGTCGATCTGGATGTTGAGCGGCAGGCCCTTCACGCCCTTCTGGGAGGAGAAGTCTGTGCTCAGGGAGTTGATGCCGATGTAAACCTGAAAGAGCGGGAGACGTTCAGGGGGGGGGAGGGCGCCAAGGATTTCACACTCCTGGGTCTCATTTGTACCTTTTTACACTTTGCTTCAAGACTCTTTCGTCTACCCTCCAATCTAAGACCTCACTGTGACCAACCAGATTTTGCCAGATGATAATTCCCACAACCACACACACCCCCAACTCCCCCGTCCCCCTGCACCTGCAGCAGGTTTGGTGGCCCCACCTCGACGCCTCGGAGCCACACTAGTAGAGCGTGGCAGTCTGGCTCCTGCCATGGTGACAGGCGCCTCGGGGCTAAACACATTTCTGGGATTCCTTCTCCTCCCTCCCCGGCCGCTCCTTCTCTTCTCTACCTCCCACCTCTACCTCTCCTGTCTTTTCTTTTAAAAACCTTCCCCTTCTTCCTTCTGTGCTCTCGAGAGGAGCGGCACGGCGAGAGAAAATGAGGGAAAGAGGAAATAAAAAAGTACCCAAAAGTGTCCTTGGGCGATGAAGATGATGATGATGATGATGATGTGCTTACCTTGGCCTCTTCAGTAGGGTTCCAAACAAAGGAGAGCGCGTTGAAGGCAACTTCCTCTATGTTGCTGATGCCGGTGAACACTTCTTTGTAGTCAGCTTCAAAAGAAGAAGAAGAAGAAAAAAAATGATGAGATTTTTTTTTTTTTTCAAATCACACACTGGATAGTCAGTGGCGACTCCTTGAATGCGTGTGTTCTCCGACATACCGATGTCAATGACCCTCTGCCTCACAGTGGGCTGGCGCGCATGCCAGTGATTCCAGAAGCGGAGTTGCGTCTCTGGACTCTTGTCGTTCTCGAACACAGCCATCACGACTGTCTGTGGTGGCGGGACCGGAGGATGAACACACACGGAACAATAAGGGCAAGAGGATTAGACGCCGATTCTTTCAACGGGCCCTCGGCTTTCCGAGAGCGCTGCTCTGAGCACGGGCACGTTTCATTTGTCACTCCAAATCCCTCTTTTCTCCTCGCGTTGTCATCACTTATTTGCCCCGGCTAGGCGTGCGTTTGTGTATATTCCTGCCAGCCGATTTGCTCGACAAAGACAGGGGTTGTCACCCGTTGTGTGTCCCTGCGAAACGCCGTCACCGCCACCCTCCCGCCTCCTCATTTTTTCTTCCCCCTTGCACTCTGGCCTTGTTTCGCCACTGTAAAGGAATAAATTACACTGGGCAGGACACTGTCGTTGTAACGGCGGCCCAGTGTGCAGGGTGTCAGCTTGGAATTAGTCAGTCTTTTCTTAGCTGACTTCATGGGAGGGACTGATCTCTGGGAAGGGCTGCTTTGGTTGCACGCAAACAACTTAAGTATTTGGGTTAGCCTTAAAATGAAACAAAAAAATCCCTAATGGCAAAGTTGGAAGATCCCCCCCCCCCCCCCCCTCCCCCCACCCCTCACACGATTTGAACCAAAAATTCAAAACATTTCCTCCCTTAATTTCAGCCTTACCTTGACTTTGCTGATGTTGGGGCAAATGCTGCTGTCCACTCCGTGGAGAGTGATGGGGTAGAACTGGCCCTTGTTCAGGTAGACCGTCGGCAGCTCGTTGGCCTTGTAAGGGGAAGCCAGAGGAGCTCCCAGGGAAAACTGGAACTCGTTCCTGAACCTCTCAGCTGGGGAGCCGGCGTAGGAACCGGAGTAGACCGGACTGGAGTGATCTTCCTGGAAGGGATCGCTATAGGGGAGCGTCTGGAGACACACAAGGCGATTTGTTTAGAAAAGACTGGACCCCGTCTGGAATATTGTCTCTCTCTCTTATTAACGACACGAAACACACCTCAGGATTTGGGTCAGGGAAAGAACTGGACTCGGGCCACTTCTGCAGCAGGGAGTCGAAGATGATGTTGAGGTCCTGCTTGTCGTAATTGTCGGCGGCGACGCTGGTCAGGGTGGCGTACGTGTCCGACGGGTTCGGGGCTGAGATGGGCAGCGGGCTGTTCTGCTTGGAGCCCAGGACCTCCTGTGGGTGGCCGAGGGGAAGGTTCTCGCTGAGGATCTTCATGACGTTGGCGTTGATGTTGGTATCCTGGGGGGTGAAGTCGACGTTGACCGGAGTCCTGGTTGGGTGGGGGGGGGGAGGGACAAAGAAAAATAAAATAAATAAATCCAATTAATTACACGCAGAGGTCAGCATGAGTCTATGAGGCTCCACCCAGGCGTGAAAGCCATCAACAAACAAACAGCACGATGACTAACAGTAACACGACTCACTGTTTGTTCAAACACATGCAAGTCAGCTGAAGCGCCTCGTGTGAATTTAACAGAAAAAAAAAAGAAAATCAGAAAACAAACTCTCACACGGCTACTGAACAGTGGCTGGGGGAGGAAATCTGGCACAGGTTTGTGTCTGGGTGGGTTCTGTTTGTCCCTTAATCCAGCCTCTTTTTTTCTCCTCGTGTTTGAGTTTCTCCGATTGAAATGTTTGAGGGAACAACACTGCGGCTCCCCCCCGAAAAAACAATGGCCATTTCTCAGCCGCTTACCAGCCCCGGGTTGGGGGGGGGGGCGGGGGGGTTAGGGGATGGAGGCAGGCCTGTTGGGAAACTCTCCGCACGGCGGCGGCGGCGGCGGTGATGATGGAGAGAGCGGAGAGATGGATGGAGAGGCAGACAATAATCCCTCTGAGTGTGTTTGACTTGCGGATTACCCACCTCACCTGTTTATGACCTCCCCCAAGCCCTTTTTTTTTTTTTTTTTTATGAACTCTCTTAAATAGATTTTCGCTGGGAAAAAGGTGGGTGGGATTGGAAAAAAAAAAAAAAAGAAAACAAAATCAAAAAAGAAAAAGCGGCAGGCCTAATGGTTCTTTGAACAGGAGCATTGATTTGACATTTCCACACAAAGGGAGACTGACGTATAGCCTTCCTGGCGCATGTGAGCAGTTGTACAGCAGCTACTTCCAATACACAGTCGGATCGGGGCGCTCACCTCTCGGCTTTGCAGGTGCTGCCGGCGCGGTTGCAAGCGACGGCGGCGGACTTCTGTTCCTTTTGGCTCTGGGAAACGATAATGACGGATCGTGAGCTCAACTCTGAAGCGTGACATCATTGCAATTATTATTTTATTTCCGCACGCTCCCTTGGCGTCATCTTACCTTGCACTGCTCGTACAGCATGGTCAGGGCTGTCAGGTCCTCGCCCGGGTGGAGTCTGGGCTTGGAGTGGTTCTGCTCGGGCACGGGGCCTTCCATGTAGTGCCAGGTGTCCATGAGGTGGTTACCGAAACGGTTGTAGTTGAAGTTCTCACTCTGAAAGACCAGTCCCAGAGTCCTGCGGAGGGGGGAGGAGGGGGGGAAAAAAAAAAGGCAGCGGGCGACTGATTAGATAGACAGAATTACGAGGCCTAAAGATCAAAAAGTGTCCCAAGCGAGATCTCGCAAGTGTTTGATGAGGGTAAAACAGCCGGCGGGAGTTTTTTCTCAGCTCGTTCCTGCCCCACAGCGAGGCAGGTTTCCACACATTACAGAAACCGCAAGAGCTGACTAATGGCCTTCAGAAGCATTGAGGGCCACCCACTAATACCGCCACCCAAACAAACACACTCTCTCTCCCGCACGCACAAAACACACCATTTCAGAATCTTGTATAAACTGTCTTATTTGCGCAGATCTGAGAGATGACAGGGCAGGTTTCACTTACACAAGCTTCGCTTACTATGGTGGTGGGGAGGGGGAAGAGGGGGGATTTCTAAGTAGCGGGGTTTTGTTTGTTGGTTTGTTTGCGGTGACATCGGACTACAAGTATCCCGCCTGCCCTCCCACCGGGATCAGGATTAAGCCCTCCTTTGGAGTTTGGTCGGGAGCTGCAGTTGAGTTAGTGACTGAGGATCAACAGGTGATTCAATGAGCTGCCGACGGCAAGGCGAGACGTGCGCGCTCGTCAACGGTAGCCACGGCTCGGGGAGGAACCCGAGATTGTTCTCGCGGAGATTAAGTCAGAATGGAAGCATCAGAAGCGAAAAAAAAATCAATACTTTTAACTGTGGAACTCTTGCTAAGTTGCCTCCTTCAGAAGCCAAACACCTGTTGAAGATGCACCTGTCGGGGCAAACAGCTCCATCAGCGGCTCCCAGATCCCCCTCCTCCCAAAAACCCAAACAAAAAAGTACAAAACACACAGACAGGGCAGGAGGGGTGCACGCTGCTCACGTCTAGGGTTTCACTCTTATGTAATTCAAGGCATTACACGCTGTCACTTAACCCCCCGCAGCCCCCCACCAGCTCCCCGAAGCCCCTGTCTGAGGAGATCCTCCTTTCCAAAGTCCCCTTTTGTGCTCGGCGGCCCTCAGGTTAGCGACAATGGCGACGTGCACGGGCGAGACACCAGCACGGGAAGCCAGCTCTGTGCATGTGTGTTTGTTAAAAGCATCCATATCGATTTCCCTGGCGGAACACCCCTTCCGTAAAGCAGGGACCTTTCACATGGGGGTCTCATTGCATGTCAGGGGGAAGGCGGGCTGGCGTTCCTGTTTCCAGCCCTGACTGGAAACTTTTTCAATGAAACCCAAAGCCGTGTATTTTTTTTTTTCTTTTAAAGTTGTGACTAAAGGCAAAGATAAAGTTGAAAAAGCCTTAAAAAAGTAACTTACTCAGTCTCTTTGGTCATGTCTCCAGTCCTGGTCAGATGGGATAAGCTTCCTTTAATTTCCAAATCCTTTCCGTCCAAATGTTCTATTCCCCGCTTTTTTTTTTTTCTTTTCTCTCCGCTGTGTATCAGTCTGGCAGTGAGGAGAAGACAGTGACACACGCCGGCGAGTGTTGTTTTGTGATTCCCTCTGACGCAGCCCCACATTTATTTCACACGGGCCAAGATTCCCGGCGCGCCCTGATTGGCTGAGAGGGCTGGAACAGGTGTCTGATAGGACAGGTGTAGGAGTCATTAACTCTTCCCCGGCCAGAGAGAAACCGGGCTGGCATGCGCAATGAGGGCGAGCACTTTGCAAGACAATCCCAGGCAGCAGCGCTGGAATCTGACTGAGGCGAGCGGATAAAAGAGCGAGATCCAGGAATCTCGCAGGTGTGAAGGGGTTTGCTAATGGCCCAGGACTGGGCTTTAATATGCTAATGTGTTTTCAGTATCATTTTGCACTCTACAAACCCGCCTTGTTTCCGCCACATGCGGAGGGTTTTTGGTTCTTTTCTGATCTGGGGATCATCAATGCAAATAGTGACGGTTTAGTTACTGTGGTCCAAAACCATCGGAAGTGCTTTTCAGGACAAAGTTCAGGATTTAAAAAATATGAGATTAAAAAAACACATAAAGTTGCAGAACACAAAATACTTTTTTCTTACATGTGGAATGTTCTGTCTCAGTGTGTTCTGAGTTTCGTTTGTGTCCTGTTTTATTTTTCTTTCATTTAAACATTAATTTTAACTCCTGCAAAAATGCAACAAAAAAAAAAAACTTCAGGAAAGGCAACCGCTGTTTTGCTTGTGCTTTAAAATGTACTTTTCAAATGAAAACAACTGTCTTGTCAAAATGAAATTAATAGCAGTTACCCTTCTTTACATGCAGCATAGCTTCAGTTCATTTTAAAACTCTTGAGCATTATTCTTACAAGTTTTATTTTGATGGAGTTGCATTATCAAACGGTTTTGATGTTGCAGCCCAATGGGGGAAAAAAAAAAAAATATTCCAACAGTTTTATGTAATATATAACTGTTACATCATAACTGTTGAGTAATCTTGAGCATATATATGTTATTATATGTTATAATATATAAATATATATATTAAAAAGGTTGGTACAGCTGCTACAAAATATTAATATTATTGATAATAATAATAATAATAATAATAATAATAATAATAATAATAATAATAATAATAATAAAAAAATAATTAATAATTAATAATTAATACACATTCAGGGTTTAAGGTTTTCATCCAAGGTACTTGATAAATGTTATTATCTATTTTAAGTAATTAATGAATATTTGACTTTTTTTTTCAAGACCAATAAGCTCTGTAAGAGAAGAAGAGCTCATATTGAGGGTAAAAGGAAATGTTGACTGTCACAGTGACTTCACAGTAATCTACAAACACACAAACACACACGCGCGCGCACACACACACACACACACACACACACACACACACACTCACAATGTGCAGCTCGAAATGTCCTCTTTGTTTCCTTCAGGGATGTTATCTTCCACCCACATACTGCTGCTCACTTGCGTACACTGTGAGGACACTTTGTGTGTGTGTGTGTGTGTGTGTGTGTGTGTGCGTGTGTGTGTGTACGCACCTATAGTGCACCTTTTGAGAGTGCCACCTGAGGGAATCTGGTGTGGCACAACACGACATGGGTGCGTGCTGTGCTTTCTGCCCACACACACACAGACAGACAGACACACACACCTACTGAAAGTTCAAGACCACAATTTAAACTAATTAAAGTAATTGCACTGAGGGCCACGTCGTCAGTGCTCTTCAGAAGATGGCTTATTAAGAAGGAAAATAATGAATGTCACACAATGACAGACCTGCTGCCGTTAGGCTTTAAGAAACCTTCCTGCTCTCAACCAATCCATCCTATATTTTCTCTATCAGATGCTGGAGAAAATCCATCTAGCGCTGATGCTGAGCACTTCCTGCCTTTTTTTTTTTTTTTTAACTTAGCTTTCTTTGTAGGGTTATAACATTACCACGTATAAGTGAAAGTGCATAGGGAAAAAACAAGACTCGTTTTAATATATGGATTTAAATATATTTATTAAATATAGGAATTTATTTTCATATTATTATTCGTGCATTCGTAAGTTTCAGGTTCATCTATTTACTTAGTTGCGTATTTATTTATTCTCTTTTTGTTTTACATTATGTTTTTAAAATCTGTCTTTTCTTTTCTTTTCCTTTTTCTTTTTTTCTTTTTTACTAAGACAGCACCACAGACACTAATAGACCAGATAAACAATGGACAAATAATTATGTTGCCTTTTTGAAACAAGTTTATAAAAAATTCATCAAAAACAATAAATATCCCACCACAGGAGTTTTTTTTTCATGATACAAAGCATCTGCAACATTGATAGTATCATGAAAAAGTCCACCATAATAAATCAGTGCAGTTGCTGGAAGTCTGTACTTGCAAATTTACCGATGCACGTTTACAGGACATGGAAATGAGCTGCGTTGCGCAACCCTCCCTCCCCCCGCCCCCCCAGCCCTTCTGGGAAACGTCGGCGCTGAAACCTGTGACTTGAGCAGAAACTACCAGGAAGTGGAGGGGGGGAGAGAGGGAGGGAGGGAGGGTGAATGGATGGATGTCACAAGATGTTCAAACGACTGCCTTTGGTGCCGTGAAACTCACCCACCGAGGGAAGGAAACCGAAAACCTACACAGTCCGCTTTGGACTGCGTACGTATGTGTGTGTGTGTGTGTGTGTGTGTGTGTGTGTGTGTGTGTGTGTGCACCCATGCAAGGTGGCCAAACAGACTCTTGCTCCACGCACCGCTGCTGCTGTGAAGAGCGTCTCTCATCACCGTTCTCCTCCCTCTGTGTCTTTCTATTGCTCTTGTCTCCCGCTTGCGTGTCTTCTTCTTCTTCTTCGCTGACTTTTCCTCCTCCTCCTCTTCCTCCTCCTTCCTCCCCCCGCCCCCTCACCCCGGTCGTGATCGACTGAGCGCAAAAACTCTCACCCCTCGCTCATTCCCCCGAACCCAGAGCAGAAAGATCTTGCAGATCTCGACGGCGGCTTGTAGAAACTAATGAAAACGGGATCGGACCCTTTTGACTCCTACGCCGCAATCTCTCCAATCAGCCGCACTGTCTGTAATCTGCACAATCTGCCCTCACTCCTGGTTTGTCATGGAGGAATTTGTTTTGAGGGCTGAGCGAGCTTATGAGCCGCCCGAGGCATCGCTGCTCTTTACCTTCTCTTTTTTTCCCCCCTCTCGCAGAGGATTGCACCTGTTACCGTAAAGCCGAGGTATGTTTCGCATTGAGCTGCACAACCCTCGCCCCTCTCCTCATCCCCCCCCCCCCCCCCCCCCCCCTCGCTGCTCTTCTCCAGACAACTCTTTGGATTTCTCACACGCTCGCCTGCGTTGTGAAAGAGCCTGACAGGAGGGAATTGAAAGGTTGCGTTCGTGCCGGCCACTTTATTAGGTACAGCATTCAGTTCCGACGGCTGGGATTTTTTTTCGTCCCGAGGCCTCCCTGACCGCGTCGACCTTAAAAGATGGCGGCTATGTGCAGCAAAATGCCTGGTTGAAGTCGGGGGGGCAGAGATCGGAGCGGTCGGCAGACCATAGAAAGGAAACAGGAATTCACAGAACCGCTGGTTACAGCCAAGATCTGCAGAAAAGCCTTTTCTGTTTGTTTGCGCTCCTCCCTCCATCAAGCGGCCCCAGTAGGACCAGGATGCACATCGGGGCGGGGGGGGGACGCAGAGGGAATTGTGATAGAGCAGAAAGCCGCAACGCTGGTGGTTGGTTTGTGTCGCATCGGTGCCTCCTGCACAACACAGGATGTTACTCAATGTTGCTTTTACTTCCTTTCTGCCACACTTGATTCCCAGCGCCACATCCACAATTATCTCTCGGCCTCATGGTGACAAAAGGCATCAGGGCCTCGCCTCGGCCACGCAACGCTTCAAACTGACTCATCATCTGGAGGAAAGGTGGAATTTTTCCATCCGCTTGTCTCGGCGAGGTTCGCTCGGTAAATAAGGGTAGAGAAATCAGACGCACTTTACCCCCTCATCAAAATTCTCTTTTTTTGTGTTGTTTTTTTTTTTTTTTAAGAGCAGAGCTGATTGCTAGCAAGACATTCCCATTATTGTTGCATTGGAAGTCTACTAAATATCCTTCCATCTCCTGGTGGCTTCAAGACACCATGTTCTTTCTAAAACATGCATCCCTTTATTTCTTAGTTCCCAAACCTAGAGGTTTTGCCCACCTGTAAGTTGTACTTTAATGTATAAGTAACCAATATTATGTGTCAGACACGAGTAGGGGCTTTAATTTGTTAATTTCATTAAACTTAATTTAACTTTTTTTTGTTGTATTCAGATTGCTTTTTTATGAATGAAGTTTTTACATGTATGTATGTATGTATGTATGTATGTATGTATGTATGTATGTAAGTATGTATGTATATGCTGTGTATATGTTGCGTGGGTATACTGTATCTATGTGGGCATTCATGTATATTCTTAACAAAAAAATGTGACTCTCCGACTGGAGGTATTTTATATTCTTTTTCAATAAAAACAAACAAAAAAAATCAGCTTTGGTCTCTGTGCTCCAGCGCTGCTTCTCATTCATTCATCACTCGGTGCCGCTGCTCACGTCATCAACGAGCTCACAAACGCAGGACGTCTCTGAGACATCAGTTCTCATCCAGATGGACGCCAAACACGCTGGAAGGCACCTTTGTTTGGACACTCCAGCGTCCCCTTCCAAAAGAGCGGCGCGCCTGCTTGTGAGTCCACTGGCTGGCCGAAGTCACGATTGTGTTTGCACGATTTCTTTGACCCCTGCTGAATGGACGGAAGCCTTTCAGCAGGATCCTGCTGCTGTCACCCTTGTTTGGCCTGGGCTAGCGGAGGCTCCACCAGTCTGGGAAGACTCTCTGCACCCCCCCCCCCCCCACCACCACCACCACCACCCCTGTATGAATCCCCTCCTGCCCCCACCCCCTTCCCCACAGCAGCCAGCCAGCCAGCTAGCAGCAGCCACTCCCAGAAACTCCAGAGTGAGGGATTGGGGTGCGGGGGAGGCGGGGGCTGGGGGGGGGGGGGGGGGTTTGGGTATCAGCATGTGAGGGTAAAATTGATGGTGGACTGAGATAAGACGCAGGGGCAGGAGGGAAGGAAGGTGCGAGATGTTGAGAGAAACGTCGCACCTTCAAAAGATTTCCAGATTCCAGATTTCCATTTCATTTCTTTCTTTCTTTTTCTTTCTTTCTTCTTTTTTTTTTTTTTTTTTACAGATGTCCAGCTACTGCATATCTGCAGAGGAGGCCGCGTTGCTCAACAATGCCGCTGTTGCGCTCCACTCCCCGGGCTATATGTGGGTTTTTGCCAAACGTCAGAGGCCACCAATGCATAAATCACGATAATAGCTTAGACTCAGAGACTGCGCTGAGTGCACGAACGTGAGTATTTGTATGAGTATCACAACAAGTATTTAGCACAAAAGCTACATGATCTGGGACCTCGTCTTCCAAAACTAGCGGAGCTTTTGACGTGCCAGAACGAAGAGCGCTCCATCTGTGTTTTTCCATTTTTGAATTTGTAAGGAAAACAAACTCTGATTTATATTTACACTGGCCTAACACTTCCTGGTAGCGTTCTCGCCACCGAAGCCGCAGATATCCGCGGGGGAGGCTCCGCCGAGATCTTATCGCACGTCTCGGAGCGAAATGAATCCGTTTCCCTCTTTTTGTTCTTCTGCGCTGGTGTTTGCGCAGCGACAGCTCTGCATCATGAGCTGCAGAAGTTTGTTGTCACTGGCTTGTAAAGAATCATCCCTCTGTCATTTCTCTCTCGCATGCCATCCTCTTTTCTTCTTCTTCTTCTTCTTCGTCTTCTTCTACTTATGCCTGGGAGCTGCTCAACCTTTCGGAACTGAAAGAAAAATTGTGACACAGACGCTGCTGCACGCTGAAATTGTGCACCGAACGAAATTTTTCTCTGTGAACGCGCACGAGGCCCCTGCAGCGGCAGTCGTCAACCCACGGTGCAATGCACGAATTTGCTTTTTTTTTTCTTTTTTTTTTTTTTTTTTTAAAACAAACAAAAATAAGCATTAAGCAACACTGACCCGTCGCAATTCCACTTTATGATGCATAAGCTGCAGTCCCACCCGAACGGGGAGTGGGTATTAAGGTGCGTAATCTCCATAACAGGTTTCATCCAAGTTTCCTCAGGCCGCAGGTGGGCCTGAACTGCGCTCTGCTGTTTGTCCTCTGGGGGACATTCCACTCAGCAGCAAGCACGCAAACTACAAAGAGAAGCGTCTCACTGCACTCTGACCTGACGGGACATTCCTCGGATGTTTGGAGACAAAACACAGCCCTCGGATACTAAAGGCAAACGGTTAAAAAACAACAACAACGCGTCGGTGATTTGTCTTTCTCCGTTGTGGAGGGAAAATTGGCAAGAAAAAATTGTCGGATTCTCTGACTCGAAGGAACTGGATTTGTCCGCGGTGACTCATCACTTCCTGCTATTTTTTTTCATTTCTGGGTTTGTTTTTATTTTTTGGTCCACTTTGTTAATCCTGCAGCGTGCAGCATGTGCAGGATGTTTGCACCCCTCAACGCCCCCTACCCACCACCCCCGTCGTCACAGGTGCACTTCGGAGTGACTGCCGAGACGCTCAGTGCTCTGCCGGCTAGAATCAACAACGGCCTCGGAACCTGATCGTCTGCATAAATGTGACACGTGCGCTGCCAACAATTGTTTTGTTTTTTTTTGTTCATCACGGCCCAACAGAGAAAAACAGTATGGCGGGGTGACGAGGGTGTCTGCACCCGCTCACCTCAAGACGTTTTGTACGTGAACTCGCCGCTGAGCTTCCTGCCGTTGAAGCTGATGCAACAACAGCAATTCTTACAGGAGCATCTCCATCAGCTCGAGGCCCACCAGACGTCACGCTAAGCTAAATTAGCCTCGTCTTCTCCCAGACACCCAATATTGGTTTCCAAACTTTAAAATCATACTTTCAGTGTCACTTTGTCACGATTTAACGACTCGTAACAGGCCCTGGCACTGACACAGCAGACTGTAGAACCTTGGCTGCCTGCCAACGAGAAAAAAAAAAACACTCCTTTTTTCAGATGCCTTCTCGCTTTTTTCTTGCTTAGATATTCCCGTCAGTGTACGCAGAGCTGACCTACTTCTTGTGCACACAGCACTCTTGGTGCATGCTGGAGCAACGCGGAGCTACCGGAACTGTGCAGCAGTGAAATGTTCAGAAGGAACAAGGGGAACAAGGGGAATTCAGAATTCAGTTGTAAAGCCAGAGGTGCGAAAGGTATTCACGTTCTATACTTAAGTAAAGTACGGATACTGTAAATGCTGTAAAGGTAAAAGCGCTCATTCAACTCCTTTACTTGAGTAAAAGTAAGAGAGTAATGGTTCTGAAATATTCCCAAGAAATATATATATATTTTATTATTGAAACAATACATTTGTTAATAAGCAGAGGTGCTTTAATAGAATCTCCCTCTCAAATGTATTTCATATTTAGCTGAGAAGAGCTAAGTTCAAATTGCTCCACTTCAAGCTAAGACAGTAGTAGAGTTATAGTTTATAACAATAGTAATAAATTAATTACTTTTTAAAGAATTGTTACGTATCTTTTAATCTCTTGTAACACAAAAATAACAAGCACGTTTTTCTAATGTGAGGAGTAGAAAGTTAAGATTTGTACCATAAGTGGGAAAAGAAATACAGTACAGCAGCAGTACAGACAGCTGAAAGATTAACTTAACGAAGTATTTGCACTTTGTTACTTCCCACCTCTGCTCGTGTGTGACTTCACACGACATTCGAACTCTCAGAGGCGGTAAACACACAGCGTGCCTGTGTTTTTGGTCGACGCTGTGAGATGCTGAGACGACAACCGCCGCCGCCGCTAAACCCTCGGGGCCCGCGACGCCTTGGAGTTTAAAAAAAAAAACCCCGGAGTTTGGCATCTTATGCAGGCGGTAACATTAAACGCGGGGCGGCAAGAGTTCGCAGCCGATACAATGCGGCTCATGTTGCTTTCGAGTGCGACCCGCGCGATTGTCACTTTGCATACACACACACGGAAGAAAGACTGCGCAACATCGATGTTGAGAATGAGTTCCACTTTGTGTTTTATTGCCCTTTGTAAGTAGTTGTAAAACTGTTGATTTGATGTGGCTGAATGATGCAGACACACTAAAATGTTTTTTTTTTTTGATGACAAGGTGTTCGCCCTTGTCGAATAATTAGAGAAAGAGCCTGGGCCAAGAGAACAAAAAGTCCATTTAGCTGAGACATCAAGTCCGTTGTTCTTTTATTTTATTTACTCCTCTATTTATGTGTTAACCTACGGGGAATTGTGGCGTCACCTACAGGAAGTGAATGTTATAATTTATGACGCTTTTTGTGGTGTCTTATAATCCCGAAAGATCCTATTTGCACACGACACAATAATACAGTAATTCATTCACACACACACACACACACACACACACACACACACACACACACACACACACGCGCGCGCGCGCACACACACAAAGATCGAAGCTGAATGAGCTTTCGGGATGCATGCACGTTTGGTGGAAGTGATGATGAAGATGAAGATGTTGATGAAGATGGTGAGTGCATCGGCGGAGGAGCGGAGGCTCGATAACGCCAAACGATAAACACAGGCGTCTCTCGGCAGCCCCATCACTCCTTCCCTCCCCTGCCTGCCCTCTCGCTCTATGGATGAGCGGCAATATTCCCGTGGGATAGTGGAGGAGGAGACCTTTCCAGGATGGGTTGCCTCATTATCCCAAATAGAGCAGGGAACATGCCCAGACCACCTCTCAGGCTCAGTGATGAAACACTCACACTGAAACCTTTTTTTTTTTCTCTCTCTCGCCCTCCTGTTTATTTTGTCCTGCACAACACGCTAATTCGCTGCCCCACATTTACTGTGTTGTCTCTGTTGTATCATGTGCATCATTCTGTGTTTTTAAAAAATATTTTTTTTTATCATGTGTGGAGCTGCAAGTTAAAACAATAAATCGATAAACTAGCAAATTGAGGACGTTTGATTTATTTGTGATTACGTACCCCACAATTCAAAAGTTAAAAACGAGACTTTCGGAGGCAAAAATCGATCGGAGGGGAGAAGGGAAGAAAAAGTTTCCACTTTCACCTGCGATACTTCGCCATAATGTAATTCTCATTCCCTCTCCCTCCCTTTTCCTTTCACCGCCTCGCGCCCAGTTTCAGTCTACATGTCTGAGCTCGTCCAAGGTTTAGAGGAACCACGCACTCCGTTTCTCCTCAATCCTCCGGAACAATCGCAGCGTTGCGGTGCTGGCGGTGCGGCTGCAGGGCGCGTCCCGGCCCAGGCCCATTGGTGCAGCGCTGAGTCACGTTTTTCTTGCACCATCGATGTGACCTGTGACCTCCCGGCTCCCCTGCCTGGGCGCCCCCTCCAGGGATTAATTAATGTTTTTGCCTCTTAATAAGTCACACAAGCGCTCATTTAAAAATGTGTCTTTGTGGGCAAAAAAACTTAAAAATATTTCACTGTGCAAAATCAGCCTTTTAAAAATCCTATTGTTTTAATATTTGCAAGCGTAAATCCAGTTGCCGAATATAAAACGCAAGTTTGCCAATGTTTTTTCAAAGTAAAATGTGCTGCAAGAGATTTTTTTTTTTTTGCTGGAAGACAATTTTAAAACACGTGAGCGTTTTTTTCTTATCAAGTGGCAAAATTAAAGAGAGAGAGAAATTCTTTAAAATGAAATAAGAAAATAAATCAAACCTATGCAGACAGACCCCTCTGCCCTTTAATCACTGAGCCATGTGTCACACCCGACAACCTTTAAGTAGCAGCCTTCACACGCCGTGTGTTTGAAAGGAGATTTTTCATTCCATTCATCCGTTAGAAAATATGCAGCAACCACCGCTGCCAGACACATTCAAAGTGAGTCCTGGAACGTGGCGACTTCTTCAAAGAGGGAAACAAGTCGAATCGAACGAGTTATTTTGCAACCGCCCACGTAATATCGGAACTCGTGAATATTGGGGGATCTTTCAAATAAACAGCTAATTTGATAATCATTTCTTACGGACAGAGAAAAACAGATAGAAATACATAGAAAAAGAAAATCTAAAATAATTATGGTATCCAGCATGACATGAGGATTATACTGAAAGTATTCCTTTATGCAACTTGGTTGGCCAGCTGACAGTCTCTCAGCATGCAATTGATGATATGCTAAGATATGCTTTTATGATCAAACCTGGGGCGCTGGTTGGGCTCTAAACAGCCTTTCTGAGTCATATCCGACAGCCGTGCACCTGCCATTGTGAGGCGCAGGTCTCTCCTTTAGAAAAAGGAATCCACCTGCCAGAGACAAAAAGGTTTGGGGGGTGGGGGGGGGGAGAGAACCGAGTGAATGGAGGAGACGGTCGTGCCTTCAAGACAAATGCCGCTTGTCACCCATTTAAAAGACGAGGAGGTGAAGAAAAAAATGCAAATTGGCGCAGAAGCGTGAATGGAGGAGTTGGGACGGCGCGGGGAGAAGGAGGGAGGAAGGAAAGGAGGGAGTTGTCACCTCCTGCAACAAGTTTAACCTGAACCTAAAGCTAACAAGATGTCGTGATTGCAGGGTGCTGAAAATATGAAGGAACAACCAAAGACAACATGGGGAGGTGGGGAGGGAAAAAGAAAAAAGAAAATTAAACACTGGCTTTTGTTCCCTTCTCTCCTGACTCAGATTTCAGACGGAGCTGAGCTCTTGCCACCCCCCACACACCTTAAAGGCCTCGAAAGACAAACATGACACCACACACACAGGGGAAATCAAATTTTGCAGGTTGCACGTCTTCAAGCCAGAACTTCGGGTATGTCTGAGTGTGATATTGTGAAATAAAATAGTATCAGGCAGTGGGCTGATTAACACGGTGGTGGTGGGGGAGAGGGAAGGGGGCATCAAGCAGAGTAAATACAGTCATTCAGATTCAACACTGGCAGAAAGGCCCCTTTCACATGAGAATTGTACAAATTAAATGAAAAGGGGGGAGAGACTCACGCAAAAAACAAAAGCCGTAATTACACGCTGCCACAGTGAACGGCATCGGCAACTGAAGAGAATTAAAACAAAGGCAGCAGAGCCTCGCAAACAGAACACTATCAAATCAGAACCTGAATAAAATAAATAAAATAGAAATGAAAAGGTCTGCATGCAGAACATTCAGGCTTGAAGCATCACTTTGGGATTAATAAATTGTCCCTGTGCATGTCAAGCATAACTTCTTTTTTTTTTCTTTTCCAAAGGACTAATGCAGTTTTCTCATTCAAGTCGCGTTAAAGAGGATTGTAGGAGGCTGTAAACAGAGGGCTAAGTAAATCAGAATTTGTAAGTGGCCACACAGAGAGTTTTCCCACAGCGCTACTTTAAAGCACAACTTCTACGTTTAAAAGAATCACAATGAGCAACATCAGAGCTCCGTGTACCAAACTTTCATCGGGAGTTAAGCAAATCAAGAGGGAAATGGAGAAAAAGGTCTCAGAAACGTAACTTTTGGTCAAGTCCTCCAAAAAACTTTGACAGGTCCACACCACCAGCGTATGGACAACTGAAGCAGTTTTCCCTGAGAGTCCAGGCTGAGCGGCACGGCGCAAACTAGAGGACATGGTCGCGTCCTCTTCTGCATTCACAGACTGACACAGAGGTGTGGAACCCACAGGACACGTCGGGGTCGGGAGTTGACACACGGTGTTATCTTACCCTCTTCATCGCTAGCGGCTGAGGAAAAGAGGTAAAGTGAAGACGTTTTGAATGGGGGTTCTCATAACATCCCGCTGCAAGGACAGAGTCTGGTGTCGAGGGGTTTGTGTTGTTTTTTTTGGTTTTTTTTGTTGCAACGATTCAGGGCGAAACGGAGGGACTCACAATCCAAACACAGTGACGTCGGGACAACAGGAGACGTCACTGCGAGGGCAAAACCTAGAGACTGGGCTAAAACATCAGTTTTGCATGTGACTCAAACATTTGTCATGAGGAATCGCGTCATGGCTGTACCCGGGCCTCGAGCCAGGAACTGTGTGTCATCGCTAAAAAAAAATAAAATAAAATCGTAATGATATTGATCATCATGATTCAGAAATTTCAGATATCGGCTGTTTCAGTTGAAGTAAATCCAATCATGAGTGTGTTATACAACCACCTTACACAGTTAAGAGTCTCCTTCCATGTGAGCTGGGATTAGATTTTAAGATTATGTAATTGACAACGTGTCTGTGAAAGCCCATTGTCTGCCTGCACCGAGCTTCATTTAGATGTCAGTCTTTTATTCTCTTTCAGAGTCGCGACTGAGTCAGCCAGAGTATTCCGACACATCAATACCACAAAGCCGTGGCAAGCTTTTGGAAGAAAAAAATAAGAAGAATAACAAAAACCCTCATCAGTGTTGCAGCTTAATGTCACCATGATTGGAGAGATTAGCTCGTGCTCGTCTCTAACGGTCAGGTGTAGCAGCAGAACAAACAAACAGAGCGCAGCGCCTGTCGCCGGTGTTTCCATTCCTGCCTTGACAGACCTGTTGGTGTCTTCGTCCGCTGCGTGCAACGCTCGTACGTTTTCAAATTTGCACGGCCGCCGAAGGGGCTCATCACTGTCACGCTCAGCAGCAGCATGAAATTGACGAAGTCGCGCGGCAGGCGAGGAATGGCAAATTAAAGGACCCGCGTTGCGTTCGCAATTAGCGCCTGCCCGACAACAAAGCACGTGTCGGCAACCTGTCGCTGATCTGCAGGCGTGGGAAGAAAAAAAAAAAAATCACTGTTGCTTCTTTTGTTCCAGCGCTGAAGCACCCAGCTCTGGGTAGCGGCCTTTTGTGATGTCACAAAGTGCCCTGGTACCTCTGCAAGGTAAGTGGCAAGGTAAGTTACCACCCTTGCATGGCTCTCTGTCTTTTGGATTTTTGCAGAAGGCTGCAAACAGAGGGCTAAGCGACCTCCCTTTATTTGTAGATGCACAAGCAGTTTTATTGATAGCTAATTGTGCAAGGCTGGGTTGGGGTTCGCGTTAGAGAACAATGTGAAAGAAAGATGTGTCTCCTCTAGTGCTTATTGCAGTGCCAGCCATAAAGTGGAACGCCATGGTAAGATAATCCAGTTTGTTACGGAGAGATGGCAAAACGCATCGGTGCGCACGGTGTCTTCGAAACCAGATTTTTTTTTTTTTCTTTACGACGTAGCGACTGGCGAAAGAAAGAACCCGCAACCCGAAGTGGCCCTGTCATCGCAATCATCATCACACCCACAGACACACACAGACTGTGCGGCCTCCAAGCCCAGCATTTATTTAGAACTGTCATTGTCACTTTTGGCACATGAACGTTCCCAACGGGCCCAGACTTGCACGGTGCCCAGGAAAAGCCGGCTCTTCCACCGCAGCTTCGTAACGTGTTCACATTCCAGCACAAGATGGAGTATCACCTGGCAGCGCCAGCTTCCTGTTTCACGGCGCGACACTCCAATGAATACGTTCCCCCTCTTCCATTCCCTGCTCCTATCTAACGTACACGCATTCCTCAGACGTTACGAACGGACCGCTGGTCGGTTGGGTTTCTAAAACAGGCCCGGCAGTCATTAAAGGCACACAATGGCACACTTGCCGCTAACGTTCGCAAATTCCTCCAGAGGTGGTGGATGGCGCCCACGCTTTCGCATCCAACCGGCAGAAAGGAAACCAAAAGAAACTATTTTGTTTGCGTGTTTAAAAAAACCCCAAAAAAACCATGTATTATAGGTTATGGCGAGAGTCATCCTAAAGACGATGGTGATGAATGTGAATTTACTGGATGCGCTAGCTGAGAATGAGCTCCTTCTCCCTGATTAGAGGGCAGCCGACAAAGCATCAGCAGGTGCAATGGAAACTCCTTTAACCCCCGAGTGAGAAAAAGTGAGAAAGATCTTGTGAGTCATTGTTGACCTCTGAGAAACGATTCATTGGTGACAAAAAAAAATTTGAATATAGATCTGCAAATCTCATATAAATTTCAAATATTAATTTCAAAATAGAAAAACCGCAAATGTTGCTAATATATGATCAAAATATCTTGTTGTTGTCTCAATTTTCCTATCATTAAATAATGTGTGGGATATGCCTCTTCAAGACGCACATTTGGACCCACCCACCTTCAAATACACACACAGGTGGCCGTGAACAGGCTGGTCCACTATGCAGAACAGCTGAATGTCCTGAGGAAGCAGAAGGCTTGTGTTTACCGATTCGGCCAATAAAAGGTTCTCTCTCTTGGGTGTCGTAAAAACCAGTGCAAAGCTGTGATGATTAGAACAAATACTCTGGAGGAGCAGCTGCTTATTGAATATCAAAACACTGAACACAAGTGAAACAGATGCTTCTTTGTGACGTAACTCCTGCAGTTGCATTACTGATATTCAAGTGAGACGATGAATGCTTGCATTAGATGTTAAAATGCAAAGAAATAATAACAATCAAATGTTACAATGAAATTGCATCTCAACACAGTGTGCACTTGTAGACTGTACACAATTTCCCAAAGCACAGAAAATGATTACTGCTGTTCTCTGATTTTTAAACTTCATTCCCTGTTTTCATTTAATTTTGCATTTCTATCAATATGTGTACATGCAATACAAGTGTATACTGTGTATGCGATAGAAAGGTGTATCCCCCCCGTAGTGAAGTGAGGTAACACAGAGTTAAAAAAAAAAAAAAAAGCATCCACCTGCATGCCATCATACACCTGTTAACACCTGCAGGAAGAAGCACCTGTTTGCAGCCGGCGAGCTGCAATCAGCGTCTGCGTGATAAATGGCCACACGCTGTATAATTCTGACAAGTCGTAGTTGAAATGGGCGGGGCATACAATGGAAGCCATGTATTTAAGAAGGAGATGTTGCTTTCATGACGCGCCGACTCCCTGTGTGTCAAAGAGAAGTTTTTTTTTTAAATCCTCCATTTTATTTTGGCGCGGCCGCTTGTTGACTGACATTGAAGTCGAACAGCAACGTTCCGTTGTTCGCACTCTGTTGGAAAACATCCCACCAAATTCTATCAGATGTTTTATTTTTTTAGTTTCATTGTTTGTGGTTCTCTTGCTCAGCTGCCTTCTATTCATTCAGCAGTGAAGTTACCCAGCTCTTTTGTCTTTTGTCCTCTTCTAATTATTTTGCCCTTAAGATTGTATCTTTAACAGCACTGACTTTTACAAGGAAACTGATGGTGAAGCTGATAGCGTGCTCATGATGACCCGGAATATCAGAAACACTCGGCAGCGGATGATGAAAGCTCCCAGAATTTTGAACCTTAGCTGCAGAGGCTGCTTAGCATCATTGGCATGAGTACACATTCAGATTTATATGCAGTAAAGACACAAAAGATTTATCAGCTTGTTTTGTTTTGTTTTGTTTTTTTTTGCGTGATTGTAGCACGTGTTTATGAAATGCTCATTCTCAATTCTCAAGTCTCAAAAAAGTAATTGTGCCTGCCATAAAACATGCTCATAAAAACTCCCTGCTGTCTACCGCAACATGCACAACCTGTCCTGATAAATCTGGTAATGATAGGAAACAGCTTAGTTCATTTCATGTCAGAACTCTGGCTCAAATCCAATGGAATATCCATCTATCTATCCATCCACCACCCACACACTCGCACAGTAAAACTGTGTGAGAGAGTAACATTTGATGTCGTATTTATATGGAAATAAACAGAATAGTGTTAAGACCATGGTATACTGAAAGAAGAAGGGTGAATGAATAAAATATTGGGGTGGAAAAGAGATTGAATGATTACTTCCTGTGCTGATTGGCAAATGATGTCGATATTTTATTTTATACGTAGCCCAAATGGCCAGAAAGGTACATTGAGATTCTTGAAAGAAAGTGCTCACTTCTGTGGCTATATATTTTATTTTTTTTCAATGGTACTGTCAACACTGCACGTGGTACCAGACAGTGACTCATCCGTCGCTTTTGTGGTTCCATTCGCGTGTACAGCAAACAAAACACTAGAAATGGCAGCTTTCACGCATTAGTGACCTCAAATTGATGTATTTTGTGCGGCGTGATCCTCGTAGGGACAACGTTGCTTGACGCACGTCGTCCCTCCTTCGCTGCCTCACAAAGAGAAGATAAAACATACCAGCACTCTTAGTCAGAATTGCGATACAAGGGTAGAGTTGAGTGGTTTGAAAACTAGTAATTGAATAAGAGCAAAGCACTTAAAACGATCGTTTGTTGTCCAAACATTACAGGGCAATGGCACACTCTACTGTTAACAATGGGTACTGCAGTCGGCACCCAGGGTTTCCCTTGACATCTACAACAAACAATAAGAAACACTGGAAGATCATTTAAAAAATAAAATATATATAGATATTTTTGTTATTGTTATTGTTATTTAAGTTGCTTTGGGCAATGCGCGCGCCTTAAACTCATATATGAGACGCCGAGTACGTTTCCGTGTCACGTGATTGTACTGTCGCTGCTGTGCGTCACGACCGACGCAGAATGAGACAGGTGAAAGGAAACCCGGAAGTCAGTCGCTCCGCGTCGCGAAGCCGCACTTGCCTCTGTCTAATTTCCGATGAAAACATGATATGTATCATGTGAATTTGTTAAATGTATTAGCGGCGAGATGACTCGAGTATTAACCTACCCCTCCAGTTTCTTTTGACGTATGAGTGGCTTTTAAAAGAGACCAGCAATGGATGCCAGCGCTGCTAACGAAGGCTCCTACACGGTGAGGCGCTTTTTTTTTTTTTTTTTTGTATCATCTACTCTCTTGTTTAAAGTCTCGCTCGCCTGGTTATTTAGTGTAGCTCTCTGTATTTGATCTGTATATTTTATGTGTATAGAAAAATTACTGCAACCTCACGAAAAAACGTCAAAGACAAGAACAACTTCATCCGAGTGTTTCGAGTACACAGCCCCGAAGCGTGACAGTAAACAAAGAAATGTGACGTCTAAACATGTTCGACTCGATTCTGAATCTGACCCTCGGTTTTAATTTGAGTCATCTCCTTCAGAACTAAATCCGATGTCTCTGTCTTTGTGCCATATTCAGGATAATCTCATCGGAACATTACTTGCTATTTTTGGGAACGTCCTCGTCAGCATCTCCTTATGTATCCAGGTACAGTTTTCTTCTGCTCGTTTCATCCTTCCACTATCAACTAGATGAATTAAACCGGTAAAAATGATAATAACACAACAGTTACCTTTTCGCTCTTATTTTAAATTATTTAATGGAATACCTCCCTTTTTAAAATGTCTCTTTAGTCCTAATAGGTCCTTTTAAGCGGAGGTGTTTGCCCTCATAGCTTCGGGATCATCTTATTATCATTCATCCTTAGAATTTACTTAGTTTAACAACATGTTTGTTGAAAGCCTACACTGCACAATAGTCTCTCTCTCTCTCTCTCCACCCCCCCTCTCGTACAATCCCTCTTATTTGCACGAATATCCTCCCCTGTTAAACTATCCGGCAGTGTTTGTCTGGTTTTATTCTGCAGTGTCCAGCCCAGTATTTCAGCATGGTGTTCACACGTGCCACTGACTCGTGCCACCTTGACCTTTTCATTGCAGAAATATAGTCATGTGAAGTTGGCCGACACCAAGGACCCCCGTCCCTTCTACCGCACAAAGACCTGGTGGTGCGGTTTCGTGCTGACCTGGATTGGGGAAGGGGGCAACTTTGTTTCTTATGCCTTTGCCCCCCTTTCACTCGTAGCACCTCTCAATGCTGTCTCTGTTGTTAGTGAGTACTGCCCCCCCCCTCCCCCCTCATTCTAATCGTAGTCTTTTTTTAATATATATATAAAAAATGCTTTATTGCTGATATAAATCTTTGACAAAAGTCTTTAATGTGGTAATGGATTTTGATATTCCCAATACTTACAAAAAAATCTTTCTCATTGTGTCTCATGCTTGTATGTTTTCTTGACTTGTTTTGTTTTTCCAGCAAGCTCAATCTTGGGCCTGGTGTTTTTGCGTGAGAAACAGAAGTTAAAGGAATTTGCAAGTAAGTTCATCACAATGGAGAGTTAACAAAAAAGAATAGTTTGTCTTTCTGCACATGCAAATCACTTGCGACCAGACTCGTTTTTTAATGCTAAAACTGTTCAGCTCCCAGGCATTGGGCAAACTTTCCAACAGCTTCAGTGTTATTATTGCCTCCTCTCTCTCTCTCTCTCTCTCTCTCTCTCTCTCTCTCTCTCTCTCTCTCTCTCTATGTCTCTCACTCTCTCTCTCCCTCTCTATCTCTTTTTTTTTTTTTTTTTTATAAAAAAGGCCATTCTTTTTTTGTTGTTGAAGAAGCAGTCCTGACAAATAAAAGTAAAAATACATTCAGACTAACAGTCATCTTCAAATTTTCTGTGTTGACATGATTCTACATCCCTGGAAGTAAAATATCTTATTGTGTTGTTATTTTCAGAGCAACACGGCCTTTCTTTTCTGGGCTGTGTCTTTGCTATCGGTGGAACATACCTCTTTATAGCATTTGGACCGAACTCGCATGAAAAGCTTAATGCAGAGAATATTGTCAAGCACAGTGTTGGATGGCCAGTCCTCTTGTATCTGGTAAGGAATTTATTTTGTTTTCCTCAAAATGCTAAGAAGAAATCCAGAAAATGTCCTCATTACACGGGAGAATGCTATTCTACACTTAATCAGCATGCCCAGTAAAGTCAATGCATAGGTCAACAAATATCCAGCAGTCCTGCTATACTGGTTATATGGCTCAGCTTTTTGTGATTCTGATTCTTTGAAGAGACTCACTACGATCACCCTGCATTTATTTTGGTTGGATTGTTGACAAAATGAGTGCTGCTGTGCTGTCATTGTTGGTTATGTCAGGTGACTGTTCTGTGCTAGTTTGTATTCATTTGCAAAGATTCTAAAAGAAACCTGCAACAATAAGTCACCGCAGTTGAAAACTAATTCCACCAATATCGCCTCTTTAATTTAGAATTAATTCCATTTGTAATATTTAAAGACATCACATAAAGAGTTGGGAAAGTTCTTCACTTGCTGTTTCAACTTTGTGTTTCCTATTTTATGTCCAATATGTTGCACACGTGTGTTGTGGACTCATTTGCCCCCATTTTTCTCAAACTGAGACTAATTGTTCTTGCACCAACTAGCAGGGACTCGCGTGCTTCATGTTTTGGTTTCTCTCACAATAATTTTCCCTTTTTGGTCCACAGCTCCTTGGGATCATTGCATTCTGCCTGCTTTTATACTTCTACAAACAGCACCATGCTGACTACCTCGTTGTCATTCTCCTGCTGGTTGCTCTGCTGGGTGAGTCTGTGGCATTCAGCACGGCCTTTTACTTCTGGCTGTGACAATATTCAGCTCATATTAAATTTGACTCCCGTCTTCCGCCCGGCGCCCAGGCTCTATTACAGTCATCACAGTGAAGGCCGTCGCAAGCATGTTGCTCCTCACCGTCGAGGGCAACATGCAGCTCGACTACCCGATCTTCAGCATCATGTTCGTGTGCATGGTGGCTTCAGTGGTCTTCCAGGGCAAGTGAGTGACAGGAGCGCTTGAAACCAGCCACTGCCATCCGACAGGTGTACAGTGGACTGCTACTGAAATGTGTCTGCTTCATCGCCTCAGGTTTCTCTCCCAGGCTTGTAAGCTGCACGACTCCTCTCTCATCACCAGCGTCAACTACATCCTCTCCACCGCCTGCGCCATCGTAGCGGGTGTGTTTGGTGTTTCTCCGCAGCAGGTGTTTTCAAAAATACATTCAACAAATTCACAAATGAAGTCAAACCACTACCCACTGTGTCTCAGGAGCCGTGTTTTACATGGAATTTAAGAATGAAGACGTCCTTCACATCTGCATGTTTCTGCTGGGGTGAGTTGCCAACCACCCTATTTCTGAAACACTGATATATTTTACCTTCTTGTAAAATTCCTGAGAAAAAAATAAGATTATTAATCTGTCTGTGTATTTGTCTACACTATGCAGAGTGGCCTTGTGCTTCCTGGGAGTCTTTCTCATCACCAGAAAGAGAAAAACTAAGATGTTTGAGCCGTACGTCACAATGAATATGGCCGAGGGTTTGTAAACATTTCTATCTCTTGAACATGCACAACATAAACCGGCCCTGATTTTTTTTTGTGACGGAGAAATATCTTGTCACCAGCTGTCCATTTATCAATGTTTATTAATTCTATTTTCCCTTAATTTCTCCCATTTCTGCCATCAGGTGTACCGACTATTCATGACAAAGGCCTGGTGGACTTCAATGGCTCCTTCTCCTACGGAGCTCTGGTCAACAACGATGGAGTGGCTCCTGCCACGCCACCCATCACCCTGGAAGAGCCAGCAGTCAGATCCAGATCCACTGATTCATCCGCAGGTACAAACGACCTCAAGAGAGACTGAAGCAGTATTTTTGAAGTATGCTTAGAAAGGCCACTGGGCTTTCTTTGCCAGTTTTGTTGACCACGTCCCTGCCCTGCCGCCCTGGGGTTCAGTGGCTGATGGGTGTCCAGGATGTTATCTCACTCTGCCTTGAACCCCTTCTACCTGAAATCTCTAAACCAAAGTGTAACTTGCGGGACATTTTCCTACTTGAGACAATGCTGGCTGTGTTCTGAGGAGACCTGACATCCCAACGTGCGGATGTGACCTGAGTAACTTTGCAGCAGAGCCGGTGTTGCCTTGAGGTTTCCTGCCGTGAAAGTTTGTTCTCATTCTCTGGTACATGAGACAACAAAGTTCACAAATAATACGTTATCCGTTCTTCCGATGAGATGCTCCTCAAAACCAGCTTGTGAACAATGATGTCACTGAATGTGGCTCCATGCAAGATTGGAAAAATTGCCAATGAAAATGTCTGCATCGTCTTCCTTCTTGATTCTTTTATTTTCATCATCTGATAGTTTTAACGAAGTGAGCAAAGGGTGCAATTTGTCCAAATTACTGTAATGTATTTATTAAATTTCAACTGTGGTTGTAGCTGTACACTGGATAACCTTTTGTAACGGAACATACCTGAAATGAATGAATTGCCGCTGTAGCAGGTCAGACTTACTTACTTACTGTATCTATATTCCTTATTTATTCCTGGTGACGATTGAATGATTGAAATTTGATATGCTGTCAATATGACAAAAGGAATGTCTCCTGTTAAATTGTTTGGCAATAATATTTACTTTCGCTATTTATTGATGAAGAAATCCCCAAATTTATTCAGTAACATGAAGTTTTATTTTGGTTTTGTACTTTCTTGTACATTTTTGTAACTGCTACTGCATCTGCTAAAATGCAGTGCAACATTTTAAATATCTCCATGTCTAAAGGTCCCATTAATGGGATCCACTCATCTTTCCATTCATTATTTAGCGCTTGTTTGTTCCTCTTTTTTAAACAATTTTAATAAAAGGTCTTCAATGAGGTACACTGAGTTGCATGGCCTGTGATTTTTAATTTGTGTGTGCAAGGTCTCTGGCACCACAACACTGGATAAACAGACTTTCCTCTCATTAAACCAGTGCAGCTAACAAAGCTGCCAAGGAAGCCTACCGTCTGTCATTGTAAATCTGTTTAGTGTGTGTATTATGGGAAGGTAATGAAACCCCCGTGGTTGTGTGAAGTCTTGCCTCTGGTTATATTGGCTGGACATAATTAAGAGAGACTGATATTGAAGCTGTTGGTGTCGCTTGTAAAATAATATTCATCAGCACTTATTCCGTCCTTGTCCCAAATCTAGACTGCAAAAGCCTTTTGTTAAGCTTTTCAAAAATGCAAGGTTATGTCGTCCTTTCATGCAAATCCTTGGCTTATTCCGTATCAACCCATCACTCTGCACCTGATGTTGATGAAATGAAATGTGCCGAGAGTGCCTTATTTTTTGCGAGCAACAGGTTAATTCACCCGGCAAGGTGCAAAATACACCAGAATACAACTCGTGTGACAATTCAAAACGTGCCCATGTGATCTTCGCAACGCAGGAGAGGCCGTCCGTGTCATTAAACTGCTGCTCTCAGGGACGTCCTCTCAGATTAAAGCTCATTAAACCTTGATGTGCCTCCTCGCCGCGTCGTTATCTCCTCTCCTCTCCTCTGCTCTCCCCGCCCCCTCCCTCCGCTCTGCGCTCTGATTGGTCGCCACGAGCCGCTGCCCGCATTCTCATTGGCCTCGCCCTCGGGGTCCTCACGCCGCGGTAGGCTGCACCGTCCACCCTCAGTAATCCAGCAATAACAAACACCGACGCGGTCTCATGTGCCGTCGGAACTGATGGAACCCGGTTCGGTTCGGTGTCCAGTCATGACGGCCAGAGTTCAGCAGCTGTGAGGTGAGTCACGCGGCGACGCGTTCGCGTGTTTTCGAAGCCGTTGATGAAGAAGAATTCAAAAATAGCAGTCGCACGTGCACCCGGTCAGTTTACCAGTTTATACATTCACTTTTTAGTCTGAGTTTTTTTTTCTTCTTTAATGTTTCTTAAGTGTTTCGGTTTGACGTTGAGTTAATAATATCTCAGGCATTGACGTCACAACCTTCCGCGCGGCGCGCTATCCTCCGACGTGTGACGTAACTGACGTTGGCACTCTCGCGTGCCATACACCCCCAGCTGCTCCCCGCGCCCAGTTAATGTCCACAGCTGGAGATAGTTTAACTAATTAATGATATTCACGCACTTTACGCCCTTAATAAATAAAATTAGGCGACTGGTTCACGCTTCTCGGAGTGAAATATGTGTGCTGTGCGTTATTTGGTTGGATAGCCCACTAGATGGCGCTATGTCTCCAGCAAAGATCTAGGGAATCACTGAAAACTGTGATTGTCACTCCAAGTGACCGACCTCCCACGTCTTTTCTCTCTAGAGTTGCGAGGCCTCAGGGCAGGAGTTTGAAGCAGGCAGTGATTTTAAATAAATAATATATATCCACATAACTTCTGCAAGGACGGAATTGAAAATAATTAGGGGGAAAAAAGATCCAAGATGTCTTCAAACGTTGACAGACAAAGGGCTAAAGACGCAGGATGTGCTGACGTCATGTGGTTACCCACCTCAGAGTTGCCAGGGTTGGTTCTGGTGAAACGGCAACACGACAAACCTGTTTACATGCTCTGACCAACAAAGGAGCAACGGTTCTCGGTTCCGCATTTTCATGGTGGTCCAAGTTGCAAGACGAAAGAGCGGTCTGGAAAAGCTTTTCTGCTAAACAGATAGCCAGTGTGCCGTAACGTGTAACGTGACGACTAAACAGAGACAAACCATTGAAATACCGTCCAAAGGATAACCAAACAAACTTGCACAACCTACTGCAGGCAAAGCCTAGTGCAGTCTGAACTAGAGCGTTGTCACCAGACATACCACTGTTTGTCCTTACACCTGTAATGTAACCTCAAACAGAAATTATTTCTCTAATAACACTATTTATTGCTCCGGCAGTATAGATTGCTCGGTTCACACGCTGCCTGTTTCAGTTCCAACAGTCCAATCAATCTATCCGCCTGTCTGTCTGTCCATCCGCCCGCCCGTCTGTCTGTCCATCCATCCATCCAAACATCCATCCATCCAGCCGTCCGTCCATCCATCCATCCATCCATCCATCCATCCATCCATCCATCCAGCCAGCCATCCATCCAACCAGCCATCCATCCAACCATCCATCCATCCATCCAACCAGCCAGCCATCCATCCATCCATCCATTCGTCCATCCACCCATCCATCCATCCATCCATCCAGCCAGCCAGCCAGCCAGCCAGCCAGCCAGCCAGCCAGCCAGCCATCCATCCATCCATCCATCCATCCATCCACTTAAGACTCTGACCAGCCACCTTCCCTCTGTTGCAGAACCATTCAGCCAATAAATCCTAAATCTCTTCCTCCAAATAAACCTGTCAACTTTTCCTCGATGCCCTTCCCCTCTCCCCAGTATCTCCAGTAGCTCCTGCCCGCCCGCCGCCCCGCCCCCACCTCCCCCACGAGAGCTTCACCATGCTGCGCGAGAGCTCCAAGGTGTGGAGCAACGGCTCCGAGGCCTACAGCAGCGACCCTGAGGACGAGGAGGAGGAGGAGGAGGAGGAGGAGGAGGAAGAGGAGGACATGGTGTTCGGCGAGGCCGAGCAGGACGGCGCGGCCGACGAGATGATGGACCTGAGCGACCTCCCGTCGGCGCTGTTTGCGTGCGGCGTCCACGAAGCGGTCTTCGAGGAGGACGCGCACAGGGTGAGACGCAGTTTCTTTCTGTGTGTTTCTGTGCGTCAGCCTGTTTGCGGTGTGAGCCGTGGTGCTGGATGTGTCAGCGTGTCCAGCGTTCAAAGGCCCGGCGACGAGCAACAAGTGCGTGATGTCATCATCCACGGCCCGCCCCTCCTCCCCGTCACAGTCTTAAGCAGCAGCCCAGGATTGCTCACCCTCAAACACACACACACACTCTGTTCTGCATGCAGGCCAATTGATGGCAGCATGACTCATGCCAGACTCTCCGTCAGCATAAAGTGCTATTCATGTCGGGGTTTTTTTTTTTTTTCTTTTTTCCTCCCCTACATTCTCGGAGCCGATGTATGCGGCGTCGCAGCCTCTCAAAGTGAAGAACCTCGCTGCCGTATCTCCCCTGTGCAGGAATTCTCGAGAACTGCAGCGCACAAAGAAAGCAAACGTGCGCCACTGCCTCTCAGATCCAATTATGCTCTCCCGCCGTCCCCTCTCCGTCGGGTTCATCCGCCCGTTTTCTCTCTCTGTGTCCGCCAAATGCCTTGAAATGTATTCCTGTCTTTTATCGCGCAACTTGTTTTCAAATGTTTCCTTTAAATTCTCCTCCCTTCTGTTCCCCCCCCCGCCCGGGCGTGCTTTATTTATCCTCCCCGCGCATGCAAATGCAAAGCGGCCGGGGCTAAATGTGGCACAAACACGAAATCCTTTTAAATGAATCACTCCTGCTTTGTGAGGCTGCTGTACGTACACCCGTTGCTCCCAGCAGTGGAGTATGCACCCCTCCTCCCATCCCTCGCTTTCATTTCTATTTGTTTATTTATTTTGCCTCCTCACTTCATTACAATTCTGGCTTTTAAGTGGAAATGCCACCCACGCACCATTCAGTCGCACCATGTCAAAAGATTGTTCTCCGTATGGCACAATTAAATGAGCGCCGCTAAAAATAGAACTGTTGACATTCATTTGAAACTTTTAAGAGGGAGGCTTGAGGTAGCAGAGGAAAACGACCATTTTCACAGCACAGACGGGGAATTCACGAAGGGTTTTTTTTTTCTTTTTTCGTGGGGGTTAGCGCCTGATGCCGCGCCCTCTCTCACTCTCCGCCATCTCGAAAATGAACCCACGTGCCGAGAAAAGTTCACAGCCTACAAGCTCACTTCTGCGGATCCTTTCAGTTCAGACCAGGAACACGGCAACCTACATTTTTGTGTCTTTGTGCTGTCGGCTCCCTCCCCTCACAGACTCTACCTCCAGTGTCTGCCGCGGCGTGCGGCAGGATGGGCTGCTTCTTTAATCACACTCTGCTCTTAAAGAGGAAGGGAAGGAGGGAGGCAGAGGAGAGGAGATGGAGACATGTTCCCAAATATTTATAAGAAGCACTTAGCAAGCTGTAAAAGCCCTCCTCTTTCTCCTGCACAAGTGAAAAGAGAGTAGCGTCTAGTGGCACACTTTCCCTTTTTCCTCTGTAATATTTTGTTCCTCCGAGCAGCTTTCAGGCATGGAGAGCTGGAAGCAGTGCTCTCTTTTTATTTGCTTCTTGAACGTTTCGCTGAGGTCTGGTCCGATTGTCCACTGGACGGCAAAACAGTGTTTTCCAATCGAAATAAATATGCTTGAATTAAATTAAGATGATAAATAGTCACCTTTTAAAAAAAACAACCTCAGTATTTTACTATTGCAGTTCTGCACAGCAAAGAACACTGTTTAAGATTTAGTAGTGTAATATACCATAATCTGTTAATCCAATAATCTAAAAAGACTTATTCTTACCCTTTTGCCCATACAAGAATGTGTTAGTGGTTGTGATTAATTTTTAGTAGCTTTTGTTTATTGCAAGAGTGAAGAGATGTTGATGAAAAGACTGCTGCTAGATTGAATTACCTTTGGAAAAAACAGCTGCAACATCAGGCAAAATTTAAGATTTAGATTTGACTGCTAATGGAAAATAAAACTGTCTCAGTTTGACAAATATACTCGCTGAAAAAATAGCATTCCAAAATGATGTAAACATACCCATTCAAAGTCCACATCATGTGAATTCAATTATTATTATTATTTTTATTTTTTTTAGAAACCTGGGACGTCCAATTGATTGACTTATGGACTCCTGGACTTTAAAAAGCTGTAATATTTAGTGTAGAACCGGAATTCAATAATGTCTTACCAAATTAGTTTGAGATCTTCGGGCTTTTTTGAAATTAAATTGTCTGTCTGCCTGTCTGTCTGTCTGTCTGTCTGTCTGTCGAGAGCGGTGTATTGCATAATTAACGGCACTGCACTGAAGTTTACGTGGGCTTGTTTACGACTGGCCCGTGCCGTCCCCGTGAGCGGTTCATTAGCAGGCCCGCTGTCTTATTTGGCTGCACGCGGAAGGTTAAAGTGCTTTGCCTGACACGGCCGCCCCTGCGCAGTCTGGTGCGCTTCACAGTGTGACTCATACATATCCAGGCCGGCAAAGTTAGACAACCTCGGAGCCGAGCGGAGCCGAGCGGCGAACTGCATCAGGGACTAAAGATGGCGCGATCGGGGATGCGAAGAAGTGACATGTCGTGTTGGCTAAGTGTTGTTGGCGAGCACGCATGTACATTGTGCGTGCGTCCGTGTGTACGTGCGCGTGGCAGGGGATTTGTTTGCATGTGTCAGACTGCAGTCTATTTATGGGCGTCGGTTCCCCGGGGTGAACGTGAGGGGAGAGGGTGCTCGGCAGGCTGAAGGTCAGACACGATGCAGCAGCAGCGCTGGGCGAGCGAACGCCACCGGCTTCCAGTCCCGCTGCGGCCTGGATATCACCCCGGAACGCTTAGCGGGGTCGTCTCACCAGCCTGCTGCGTGTGTTTGGCTTTCATTTACGAAAGCGGAGAGGGAGCAAAAACGTAAAAAAAGAAAGAAAGCATTTTTCCGAGCGACAATAGACGGCAAAGACAGAATGGAGTTGTTGCGGCTCTTTCTGTCACAGTTGACAAGATGACAGTGTTTTCTTTGTCAAGCTTCAATCTCCCTCTGTTAAACAACCGCCGTCCTGAATTTTGATGAGGGGGTCAACTTGAAATCAATTTTGCATGCAGAGCTGCAAAGCACCGCGCCGCTGTGCCCACTTTAATTAAGAGCACTCTGAGGCCCATTTCAAGAAATACCATTCTGTGACATTAATGTTGACATCCGGCCAGTCCAGTTAAATGGCCGTGATGCTGGCTGGACTGGTTCCCAGTAGTGATGTCTGATATTGACTTTTTTTTTTTTACCGAAATCCGATATCCCGATATTGTCCACCTCCTACCGATACCGATGTCAACCGATACCGATATATGCGGTCGTGGAATGAACACATTATGGCTCATTTGTATTGTGATGTCCTGCTGGATGCAGAGATGATGGTAAATGTAACAACTTCAAGGTTTCCCAAGTAAAATAAACATTGTGGTCAAAAGAAATAATCATTCAGTTACGAACGAGCTATTTTGTTGTTAGCAGCCAGCCGCCACTGAAACCACTCTGCTGAAACACGTCCGTCGCTTGCTGTTATGCTTTGATGCGGTTTGATGACATCATCAAGCGGAGTAGAGACGAGTAAAGTAAAGTATTGTTATTTACTATTTAGTAATACCAGGGAATTCGAGGAATTCATTCTTCGGCATGAATACTAAATGCAGGAGAAATTTCTAAAAAAAAAAAAAAGTCACATTTTTATACAATTTTTTTCCAGATACCTATATCAATATTTTTTTTTAATGCCTTTATTGGCCAATAATATCGGAGCTCCCAAATTCCCAGTTTATCAAACGGTTCGAACAAAGAGAAATTTCAAGGTGTGTATTTGAGACGGTGGATCTCAGGAACTTTCCCTCGCCGCCGCTTCATTATATTTACCGTTGCTGTCATAAATTCCGGCTCGCGCAGGAACAAATCTTCACAATTACTCCCCTGTCCTCATCGTGTTTATTTACTGCAACGGCGCCGTCGTCGTCAGTGTGGGAGCCTGGGAGGGAAACGTTGCTCCTCTTTAATTACAGGCAGATTTGTGTGCGCTTGCTTTGAGAGGACGCGGCTGCCTTCCCTCAGCGGGGGCTGATAACGAAACTCCGAGGACGCACTGTTGTTGGACGTCAGTTCTCCTGACGCCATTCTATTGAAAACGCCAACATATCATCATATTCCACTTCAGTTCAGTATTTTTATTCACTCTAATCTAATTGATTTGTGCTAAACCTTTGTCTCGCTGCCTCCCCCTGACTGTGTTCCTTCACTCTGCTGCACTAAAGAAATGTGCTTCTTTTAAATGCCGCCTCTCAGACGGTTACTACCTGTTGTCTCGCACAGATGAGGGCTGCTGGCAGTCTGTTGTTGTTGTCGTCGCCGTTGGCGTTAGTGGTGTTTTGTCTGTCTCTTCGCGCTTCCACGAGCACAGTTGTGTTTGTAACTCTCGCCAATTTAATCAGATTTAGCTGCTGTTGATCTTTATTTTTTTCTTCTCACGAGTGCTTTTCTCTGCCAACATTTGAATCTGATTCAAACATTCCAGTCTCCAGCATGTTGCTTGTCGACAGTTTAGCGCTGTAATATTTATACAGTCAGTCTGGAGCGCGAGTCTGACTGCATGTTTAACCTCCTGCCACTTCAGGATCTCATTGCTTTAGATTTGGTTTTCGTGCTATCCGCTGCTTTCTTTCCTCTCCTCTGCGTCTCCCCTCCAGCACCGTGAAGACCACCTCCCGCCTCCCTCCTCCTGTCTCTGTGTGTTTGTCTGCCATTTGACCCGATTCCGGAGCAAAAGCAATCAGCCGCGGCGTCGGCACGTGTCACTCTGTTCCTTGCTCGTCTGTCCCTTATCTGTGTGTGTCTGCCCCGATCAGACAGCGGCTCATCTGTGCTGCCGCTAAGCTGCTGGACTGGGTTAAAACACTGAGCCGCTGCTGGAGGAAACACCAGATGTGTGCCGTGAGCTCAAAACACACAATGCAGTCCAGTTGTTTTGAAACAAAGGTGGTGTTGATGTGTTTGTTCATTTGGTGTAATTACTTTCGATGGCCGGACTGTTCTGCTATTTATTTAGCTTTTAAATTGATTTGCAAGTAAGGCAGCGGTAAAATCTTTCTTTTTGTCAGTAGTTAAAAAAAAGGCTTTTATGTTGAAATAACAAAAAATTCAAAACATTGAATCAAATGACATTATTTAAAACTACCATTAAACCACATGATATAGGTAATTTTCACGGCTCTCAGCACCGCTTTGAGATAATAATTGTATTCGGGCAAATCTGCTCATTGATTGATAAACTGGAGTTTTTCCCAAACTACCATTCAAAATATCCAAGCAAAACTAACTAGATGTGCACTGATTTAACCTCAGTCAACATTCGAATTAAAGAGTTCCTTCTGGACTGTTTTGGAAAATATTGAAAATGATGGACCTTCCTCTAATTTTGCATTTTCACCCGGACGGCCTGTCTGGGCAGCATCGCCCGAGGCCGCACGTGTCATTTACAGCTGCCGGCTGGTGTCTGCTCCTCCTCAGGTATTCATCATGTCCCTGGCACCTGACAGGACCCCCGCAGCTCCTCACCCACCCTCCCCTCGTTCTTCCCCCTGCACTGCTCTGTCTCCGCTCCCTGCCTTCGTTGCCCGAGTGCCGTCTGACCTCTCCTGCGCCCCGTCTCTGGCCTGTGGGCTCTCTTTTTATCCTTGCGCCCCCTGCGTCTCCCTCCATCTCCCCCTGTCTCCCCCTGACTCCCCCCGCCGGCTCCCGGTGCCTGTACACGGCTGCTTGTTTTATAAATAGCTTGGCCTACATTGCAGCAGCTGCATTGGCGCTGGCACCGACGTTTGGTACGGCAACAGGGCCAAGTGAGGTAGCAAGAGGTTGGCAGCAAAGAGAAGAAGTGTGTGTTCATGTGTGTGTGTGAGAGAGATGAAGAGAGAGAGGGCGAGATGGAGAGAGAGAGAGAGATGGAGAGGGTGAGGGAGATTATCTGGATAGTGCAGCTGCAGCTTACCTGCATGCCTGCAGTGTGTGGTTGAGCTCTGGAGTTGTCTGCACTGACACACACACTCACATGCACACTCACAGGCACACACACACACACACACACACACACGCGCGCGCGCGCAGCTCACGCCACTCATGTGTCTGGGAGGACTGATAACATCCCCGGTCTCGCTGCTATTTCCACTAAAATTCCCGCCTGCGCTCTCAGGTGGGAATGAAGCGCTGATGGAAAACTAAGCGTGCCATTATTTACACTCTCTACTCCTGCCTCCTCCTGCAGTGTTTACCCCGGCCATTGTTTGCGCCGCCTGTTAATGTGCACATTATGAGCGTGCATATTTGAGGCCGCCTCGCTGATCCACTGCCCTGATTCCCTCCTCCCTGCTGCGCCTCTGCAGAGCCGCGCTCCTGCATACAAATTCTGCCCGCCAGTGAGACGCGGCACCTCAGCCCCTGCATCACCCCCCCCCCACCTCCCCACCCCTCCGGCCCACCCTCCACCACCTCCTCCTCTGATCTTTTATAAAGTGAATCATGAGCGGCTTTGCTCCACCTGCCTCTGTCATTCGATGAGCTGGGAATCAATGCCGCCGCGTCCGCAGTGTGTTCATTAATGAGGATAAACAACTGGGCCGGATTGCATTAACATGTGTATACCTCGGAGATACTGTTTTGGGTTTTAAGCCACACTGTGTTGCAGACAGTTCAATAGAAAAATCATAGAGGTTCAGTTTGCCTTTGAACGTGCAGAGCGCATTTGCATGCACGCCAGTGCAGCAGAAATAGTAAAAGTGCAACTCCGTTTGAATGACTGTCAATATTTTTTTTTTTGACGCTGCAGCATTTTAAAATGCAACCGGCGTCCTCCCACAGCAGGAACGCTTTTAGCATCTGAATTGGACAAAGAATGCGTTATCGTTCCTTCCATGGAGTCTTGCGCCCGGCACGCCGGCCGAGATCTAACAGAGCGAATTGTGAATGAGCACAGGGAGAATTTAGAATGAGGAGTGGGAAGAGGAGGAGTGAGAAGCAGGCAGCAGGAGGGAGGGAGACGGCCGGAGAACGAGGGCAGGGAGGAGTGCTTCATCATCCTCGGTGATCCAGCCGACACATCAGAAGCGACAAAGGAGATCAGAGGAGCATCCGACCCGTCGTCTAATAAACAACAGCAGGTTGAATCTTGCCGCATAGCAGCGGCAAAACAGTCGCTCAAAACTCGACGTTTTTTAATGCACAACCCTCAGAGCCCAAATTCAGGTTTAAATTCTCATAAAAGTTGATTCTGCTAAACTTCACTGTTTAGGACAAAATGAACGAAGAAAGTCATTTCCCTTTAAGCATAATACACCCTATTTTTTTCCTGTTGTTTCCTTGAAACTGCTTTCATATTCGTTTCCAATATACTTGAACTGTTAAATTTATTTTGTCTGAAATGTGTATGTCTTGTCCCAAACTCCATGACAACATAACTTTCAAATGTGCCACACACACACACACACACACACACACACACACACACACACACACACACACACACAGACACGCACACACACAGCCAACAGCTATTTCCATGCAATGACACTTTGTTAGAGTTCAGAAAACAGATGCAAACAGTGCATTTCAAATCAGTTTCGACCCACTGATCTATGAGCTGTGGTGGCGATTTGCCGAAGAAGACTTGCCACAGTGTGTTCCATACTGCCCGCCAACCTCCCGGGGGGGGAAAAAAAAAGATCAAACAGATTGAGTCCCGGCAGAAGAAAACAGCTGACGGTGCCGCTGCGGCTCGAGCAGACGCGCTATACACTCTCCTCCAACATGTGACATATTTGGCATTTGGAAAACGGATTGTTCCAGACTGGATGACTGTCTGCTGCTGTCTGGTGGAGGAATGTCACAGTCATTCTCACAGATCGTCTGCACGGCGCGGACGCATGCGGACATAAATAGCCTTCACCACCCAGAGCCTTAATATTAATGGCTTATGGGGGACTTAGCTGTCTTAGCCCGCTGGGCAACAATTCTTATGAAACCAAGAGAGAGAGGGAGAGAGAGAGAGATGTTTGGAGTGATGGCAGGAAGTCATGGTTTGTTACGCAATGGCGCTAATGTCTGTGCATTTCTCAGTCGCTGGTTTTTAAGTAAAATAAAAAAAAAAAAAAAAGAAAAAGAACCTTGCACTGTGTCACGATGGCTCACAGGAAAAGAGCTGTGACAGCGATCAGCCTCATCATCTGCCCTTAATGCGAGTGATAAAAGTGTCACAGCTCGGTTAATCTTCCATCAAGTCAGCGCGAAATGAAGAGCAGACAGGCCGCGGTGATGTTTCATGAAAGTTTTTTTTAAAAAATATATATATTTTTATCTGGGCTGTGAATCGATAAGGAAAACTGCCCACAAACTGTTTGAAAGTGCAAATCGAATGTCTGCTAATTTCCTGCGGATGACGCAGGGCGACCGAGGCCCTGACACCAAACACATCAGCATGACTGTCACATCACTGCGTTGCCTGTTATTGTGAGGGCCCGCGACGCCATAAACCACGTCCAGTGAAGGCACCGTCGACTCGGGGAGCGTGATGCTGACAGGCGCCGTTACGCAATTACGCTTTGAAATGGAACGCAGGCTGTCAGGGAGGCTGTCACTTGAGCTCCTCCCGCGAAACAGTGTTTTACTGCTCAGCGACACTTAAACCCTACGTGACTGTACATGGTTATACAGTAGTCATTGCTGCTAGCACACCCGCGATGGAGACAATAACAAGAACACCTCAGTGCGTGCGCATTCACGCTGTGGAAAAATCATTTTTAAAGGTCCATAGTGCGGAAAATAACCTTTACTGGTGGTTTATTACAAATGTGCCTGTAGCTGGTCAAAAACAAAGTGTGTGCTTGAAAAAAAAAAAAAAAAAAAAAAATCAGCCCAGTTTGAGGTCACAAGGTCGCTGACCCCAAGCAGTGACCATGTCACAGCCATGTTTCTGCGGTGCAGTGGGCTGTAAACAGAGGGCTAAGTATGCTATTTGCCAACGAGCTGCCAGCTGCTTTGCGGAAAACTGTGATAATAAAACAACAAAAACAACAACAGCCTTCAAGCCTAAAAACAGGCTTTAATTTAAAAATGGTCTTCATCTCAGAATTAGCATTCCTGCGGCACTGCTGTTGTACCGCACTGCCAGAGTGTGTTCGCGTCATTTAAAAGTGACAAACTATGACCCCCTTTTCAGATTGCGCGGGTACGGGACGCTGGTTCTGGTGGCAAACAACAACAAACAGCAACCGAATAAAACTCACAAATAAACAACAACATTTAAAAAAAAAAAAAGAAGAAGAAGAAGCGGGGGAAGAATGCGGACTGAACCGCACCACGAATTCTGCAGTGCACGGTTCACTGAGCGATGTAGTGGCGCAAAACACGGCGAACGTGAGGCTGGTGATGACGTCAATGTGGAGCCGCGGGCAGGAAGGGGGCAGGGGAGGAGGAGGGAAGAGCGAGAGAGGGAGGGAGGGAGGGAGGCAGTGTGCGCTGCAGCATCACTCTCGTCAGTGCGGTGAGGAGCGGACGGAGCGGAGTGGAGCGGAGCAGCGACTCTGTCTTGCGGGGTCCACAGTACTACAGCCGAGCCAGAACAACTCGCCCGGACCGTGCGACGCGTTCAGGGACCGATCCCCCTCACCCCGCTGAGAAAACAGAGACTTTTTATTCCCATACGTATTTATTTTTATTATTATTATTTTTTTTTTACCCCCAACTCCCTCTTCAACCAAAGCAGAGAGTGATGCCATCGATAAATATGAAACTGGAGATGGTGACCATCATCGCCTGCGAGGTCGACACTGAGGTGTTTACGTCCGACAAAATGCAGGTACGGTGTTCTGTCTCGTCCTTTGTAAAATTGGGGGGGGAAAAAATGAAAGAAAGAAAAAAAAAATGAAAGAAAGAAAGAAAAAAGTCCGTTCGCCGTGGCTTCGGTGCTTCAGCAGCTCCGACTCGGGACCCGAGTCAGAGCCGCACGCCGCCCTATTGCCAAGCGCATGCATGTCTTCGGTGACGTCTACTGCAGGATTTTTATCAATGGGAGCCCGAGACGCACGTCCTGCGCCGCGCGCATGGCTTGCGTGACTGACGGTGAGGTGTCGGTGCGGTGTTAGAAGCAGTGAATTCGGTGTTACAAAGAAATTAGGAGAAATAATAACAAAGGGAATAGTGGTAATAGATGATCTGTGTGCAACGGACGCAGAGGGAAATGGTTGCAGTTGAAGCTTGCGTTGTTTGGCGTCGTTCTCAATCGGAGGCGATGCGCAACTTGAACACTGAGGGGAGTGGAATTGTCTATGCAGTCCACACGCACGCAGCGAAAGGAAAGAAGTGAGGTAGTTTTAGACGCAGTGGTTAGACCCTCTCCTCTCCCCCTCGCCCGACGCGCGCGCTCCGCTCGTTTCTACAGCATTGCAGGTGCGTTCCGTTCGAGGACGCACAGAAGGCTGCGAACGTCCCTTCCCGAGTGCGAGACTTTTCCAAACGCAGCTCTCGATTTTTGGGGGGAGAATTTCGCCTGCGTGCTTTGTTTGCTTTTTTTGTGTTGTAGTTGTTTTTATTTTTGTGTCTGATGGACAGGTGGGGCTGATTACATGCAGCCTGCCATACACTAAACAGAGCAGCGTTTTTAATATGGAGGTGGAACCCACCGTGCGTGGCTGTTTTGTGGCTCAAAATGCCACGCAGATGGTCTCCACACATTCCACGATCCGCAGATAAGTCATTTGTAAATGCCATATCAGGAGACAGACTTTTCTCCCACTGGCTGCTTCAAGACCAGTGCAGGAGTCCCAAAGCCAAGTCCTGATCTAGACTGTGACACAAGCCCAGTCACCTCAAGACAAAAGTCATAGTACGACATATATAGGTCATTGCACTGCTTTGGCTGGAAGGATGAGTGCTGATGTGCTCTGTAGTGACGGAGACGCCGTCTGTGTGTTTACCTCTCATGCAGCACCAGAGCCCGTAGTTTCTTGCGCCCTTTATTGGCAGCCCCAGATGTACCAGGGACCTTTGAGGAGTGAGACAGAAGGGTTGATTTAAAGCTTCCATATGTTCATATTTGACACGCAGAGCAATATCACAATATTAATATTATAGGACACTGCCATGAGAAGGTGTTCATCTTCTTCCGCTCTAATTCCTGACCGTCTGTAGGGGAGGCTAGTGTTGTCATCATAATGTGGAGACAGGGCGAAAGTGATTTCTTTTTTTTAAAGCGTGCATTTCATTGGGCAGAACCTGGATTTATTTGACTGATGTCATTATGCCTCTGCCACTTACTCTGAATATGCTGATTAACAGGTTAGTCGTCCAGTAGCTGGAATAACGTCCTAATTAGAATCCGGATCTAAGTCAGATTGTAAACATAGTCAGTGTTTTTAACTACTGCCAGAAAAGAGAATTGTTCAATAAATATGGACAAAAACAAGGCTCTTCACTTTGTGAGGTCACAGCAGGAGCTCTGATAATAAGCACAATAAGGGATTTTAAAGTGTACCGTGTCTGCAAGTTGCAACTGCAGTACTGTACTGGTGCTTTGAGCTTACTGTAAGGCATCCTTCCCGACACAAACACTGCAAGTCAGACTGCCGACTTACTCAGCGGTCTGCATTTTCCCAGTGGGCCTGGAAGTCTTATTACACCTCGAGCCACAGTCAAACAAGAAAGGTGAGACTCACTGTTGTGCGATTGTACAGCTGGGGAGCTGGAAATGGCTCCGCGGCAACGGGTCTCTGCTGGAATTCCTGCAAAAAGTCAAATTCCTTTGCAGTCCGGGACTTGTATTTATAAGCTCAACATTTTTTCCTCTTTTTGTCATATGTTTTCAACCATTTTTTTGGGCTGTTTTATAATGGGACCTTCCAAGCAGCCTGGTCTGAGTCCAAGCTGACACAAACACACTGGGACCGGACCGTTTGAACATCTGTCTCCCACACTGGCCTTATCGGCCCGGCTCCTCCAGACTGGCCCAGAGAAAATGGGAGTCTGCACACAATTAAAAGCGCAGACAGAGGTCTGACTTTCGAATGACATGAAGAACACCACTAATCTCCGTTTCTGGCACAGTTAGAGTGATGGAGAGCGCAGGGGACAGATTAAAGCTGAGCACGTGTGGAGCAGCCTCTGATTGAGCTCGTCTCCCTGTCAGCGTCCAGTCTGGGCTTAATACATAATTCAGCAAAAAAAAAATAAATGAAACAGAATCGGAGCGTTTGTGTTTTACTAATAACACCTCCAGACCTGAAGATGAGAGACAATCACTGTAAGACCTCCTGTTTGGCATCCAAGGATTTGGGGGTGAACAGATCTGTGAGGATTGCAGCTATTTTTAGACCCCTCACAGAAAAGATTAGGCAGCGGCAGCGGTTGCTTGAATGGGCCGCATGAAGAAAATCAGCGTTTGGTGGGATTTTAATTAGACGAGATGCTGTGTAACTGGCGCCGGTGGTGTTTTGGACCCATTGTTTTGACACTGCTGAAGTGACTTTGCCCACGCCTTGGCTCAGGCTCCGCCGGTTACATCATTAATGAGCCAAACACAGAGGCTCGAGGAGCAGTCAGGTTGTTTGTTGGCACACGGGCTGTTGAAGGCAGAGAGCGTTAGCGCCTCTGTTTTCGGAGAGAGCGCAGAGGCCTCGCCGGCGTCGGGGGGTTCAGCATGGCCGGAGCTGCAGCATGTGAACGTTGTGTCAGCGTAATTACCTTGGAGGATCCGCCAGCGCTCGGTAGATAATAGCACAGGACACTTGAAGGTCACAACACGTCGAGGCAGAGGATATATTGCGGAACGCGTGACGCAAGGCGGCGGAGACGCCTCGCACGCCTGATCCGGCGGCCCGCCGTTCAAAAGTAATCATTTACTCACAGGGAAGGTTTGAAGGTTGTGGGTTTGCTCCCCTCACCGTGGAGATTTACGCCTCTCTGCTCCGAAGGAATATCACTTAATTAGTCATGAACTGGTTTGGTGAAAAGGATGGGTCGTGGCTGGAGCTGCAGTCCATTGCGGAACGTTGTGACCGAGTACGTGAAGAAATGGGGAGGGAGGGCGAGGCCCAAAAAATTCTCCTCTTCAGATCTGAGTGAAGACCCAGGAAGTTGTGTATCCAGGGGTTTACGGGGAAGATGCAACCTTTCGAAAGAAATATCAGTACAGGGGCTGGTGCAGTAAGCTGCAATCTTTTCAAGACTAGCTCCTATTTCGTCTTCACCAGTAATTCTTCTGCTGTCGACTGTCAAGCTAATAATGATTAATTGTAAATACGTTTTTAAATGTTTTAGTAATAATGAATGATTGCGGTTTAAACGTTGGGATATGTCCTTCAGATGTGAGACCACTGTGATTCGTCCCTGCTGTTAATATCTAATCTGTGAAATCTGTTCTGTCACAGCCAAGGTTTGCATCCCCCCCCCCCTGATCGTGCCTCTTGTTTTATTCGCCTTTGTTTGCTCTTAAGAGTGTCGTAAACCAGGACTTTAATTGCAGGACCGATTCGAACGAATCTTATTGTGAAAATCAATAATGGAACGCGAGGAAAGCCTATAAGGACAGCCTTCTGTCTCACATAAGGAAGCCGGTAGTAACACTGACACAATCTCACGCTCCCAACCACGACTGTGAGTCAGCGCACACACAAACAAGCAAACACCTCTGTCAGCAGACACACGAAACTCCAGGGCAGAGAGCGCCGGAGAAGCCTCCATCTGTCTTCTTGTCTGTCCATCGCATGTGTCACCGAGCTATTCTTGGCCTCCATTGTCACAGAAATGATCCTCCTTATGTGGACAGAGGAGATATTTGATGACTTGTGTGCTATTTGTAGTTCAGCAGCACGGGGATCAGTTCAGCTGACAGCTGTGATGTTTTCATTCTTTCCCACAGTCTTTTTTCTTCTTCTTCTTCTTCTTCTTCTTCTTCTTCTTCTTCTTCAAATGTGACCTTACGTAACATGTTGCTGTTTGCGGCTGTTTTTAGCAGCAGCTCGAGGCAAAGCGACGCATCATTTGATGACTTGGTGGCAGGTTCTACCTCAGCTTCAACATTACACAACATTACAATGTCCACCCTCAGCATGAGGAGTTAACGACTGTGTGCAGGGCAAAGGTTCAGATGAACGGATAAATCATTTTAATCACCCAGTAGATTGGTCTCTCCATTAATCATTGGGCTAATACCTTGCAAAGCAGCCGGATTGATAAGACTTTAATTCTGAAATCTAGCACATCCCTATTGCCAACCTCTAATAGAAAGTGCTTTCATTTTTCTGTTCAATGAGCTCCCTTATGTGGAGACAATACCAGACACAGAGGCAGCTGTTGCTAACCGCCCTTTAAAACCATAGAAGAAGATGTGAGTTCCTGGCCTGGCCAGGCCAGTAAGTGTAGCAGCTGAAGAGATGTGGGTGGATACTGCAGTTTAGACAGTTTTATCGGAACTGGATTGAATTTTTTTTTACATTGAAAGAAGAGCAAAAAACTAAACAAAACACTAAAGGCTTTTCTTTTTGCTTCGCCCTTTAACTGTCCTTGGCAGAAGTAGGAGGATACAGGGACTTTTAGTCTCTCTCGCAACCTGCCTAAATTGGTAATAACAACCTCAAGTGTCTACAGTGCTTGAATTTAATAGACAGGTCTGTCCAATCACCTCCTCGGTTTTGCCTCACTTTTCCCGCAGCTTACTTTCAGAAGCTCTTGACCAGATGGAAATGTGCAGATAAGTTTAAGGGATTTAGCAAAAGTTCCATTGAAGGTTAGAAATACTAAAATGCCTGTATTTGTCCACCTAAAATGTTAAAACCTGAAGGTGCTTGTTTAAATTTGAAGGACAAAATGTCACAAAAACAAAAAACATTTTAGAGGCTTGATCAAGATTATACAGAAACAATATTAGGCATTGAGTTTTATGCAGATGATTATCAGCTCTCCTATCTTTGAAGATACGATGCTTTCTAAAAAATAAATAAACCAAGTCAAACTTTTTGTGAGACCTATTCCTAGCATCCAAGGAAATTTCACTGACTGTTGTCATGAACTCTGAGATGAAGGCAAGAGGGGCAGAGGCAGGACAGCCAGAATGGACGTAGACGGTCACACTATCAGGTTCCATGGCAGGAAGTAACCAGATCACCCTCTTGGCAAGGTTGAGCGATCCTGGACCAGAGCAAGTGGGCTCAGGTGTGCCTGCAACCACCCACCCCTGCTACCTCTCCCCGTCTGGGCACTAGGCAGGTGGAGATGGGCAGCTCGCATTGGCCTGAAACCTTAGAGAAGCACCAGGGCTCAGGTGTCGGCGAAAGGTTAGCACTGCGTCCGATTGGCTGACGAATAGAACAAAGGACGGTCGTCTCCCGGGCGCAGTGTCCGGTTTCCTCGCACCACGGCAGCACAACTGCGAAGAGGGACAAGATTAGAAGCAATGAAAAAGAGAAAATGCCACGCTGTGGAATGTAAAGGCACCACACTTCACCGTGTCGGTGGGAAGGTGTGGAAACATCGTCACACCGTGTTTGACCTTTGCCACCGAATCGTTGCTTAAACAGAAGTTTCCTGTCTGAATTTCCAGTCCAAAAACAAAACAGCTTGACAAGGACAAAACAAAGCCTGAAATAGCAATGGAAGGTGACCTTTAAAGAGCATAATAGCACTTTGGAGCATTGTGTCTGTGGCGTTCTCCAGACTAATAGTAGAAGCTGCTGACTGTGTGGAGCAGGAAATGAGTATACTACCATTTCAATGGATCGAGCCGATAGTGTCTCCAGTAGGCTGTGGAGCCTTTACAATTATTGCTTTTGCTTTCTACTGTAATGCTTAACCTCTCCTTTTCCGGTGATTCGAAATCATCACATCAGGAGGCTGCGTGTGCAATCCATATGCTTCGCTGGCCTGCGGTCAGAGCTGCAGCATCTCTCAGCTGCCTTATGTAATGTTTGGAATATTGTCGCCTCTGAATTTGCTGAATGTGTGCGTTGCAGTTACGCTTAAAAGAAAAAAAAAAAAAAAAAAGCAAAAGCGTGTGATGTAACCAAAGTGCATGCGCGAGAGCGCCGGGCTGAAGCCTAAGTGCGGGTGAACGTGAAAAGCTCCAGTCTCAGTAGAAACCCTCAATGAGCAGATTGGTTGTAATAGGATTAATGTGTTCCCTTATGCTGTAAACTGATTTCAATCTCCCTGCCGCGAACAAACTGTCCCGGAGGGAGCGGCAGCGGTGCTCGGCGGCGTCGGCCCTCCATCGATACCGCTCCCTGCTCGAGGTATCGATCCCACTGTCCTAACACTGGACCCGTCCGCATGCCCCATTCAGCGCTCATAATTTGCACAGAGCCATTACTCAGGGCTTGTTTTTGGATTTTGCAACACCGATCTACTGCTTTGCCCGTGTTAATGGCCCCTTTGACACAAGAGAGGGGTGTGCGTGTGTGTGTGTGTGTGTGTGTGTGTGTGTGTGTGTGTGTGTGTGTGTGTGTGTGTGTGTGTGTGTGTGTGTGTGTCTGTGAGGATTAGGTCATTTCCCAACACAACCTCATAGTTTAACCACATGTAATGGGGCTTTGTGGCGACACTACATTTACTTCTTTGCGAGTTAATCAATAGTATCTATGCGCAGGCTCGTAAATACGTTGAGTAAGGCGCCACAGCATTTTTTTTTTTTCAAAAGGTTATATTGTCTTGTCTCAGCTGTGAAGTAAACTTGGAGCAGAGAGGAAAACCTATTCAGGCTGCAGCTAGGACATTATGTAACACAGCCAGGCTATATGTGGTAGTCTACCCATGTCTTCATTCACATGGGTCATATGGGCTTCGTTCATTGTAGTCTGTCTACTGTATACAGAACAGCTATTTAGTCACGGCGCGTGTTTTGAGATTTACCTAAGGTAAAGCAGTATGAACATAGCGCAGTGACCAATCTTGTACATTAAAAACATGGAATCACTTGATCACTTTGGCTGTCGTACTGCTTCACTTGGATGTTGGAAATGTTGCACATGAAGTGTTGGAGGGTGGATTCCTTTTTATCCAGTTTACCCTGTGTAGTTTTAGCACAGACAGGAGCAGGAAAGAATAGTAGTAGTGAAGGTAATAGTGACTGCTCACCTTATGAAATCTGAGGTTTTCAGACAGATACATACATAGATAGAGGGATGTTTAGGGAATTGAATGTGCTGCCACACCAAAGGCATGGAATAATGGACATTCTTCTCATACACCAATGGGTGGCTGCTGCCATGCAAAGCGCTGCCTGGCCCATTGGGAGCAATTTCGTGTTTCGTTTCTTGCCCAAGGACGCAACAACAGACTGGGATGGAGCTGGATTTGAACCGCCAGGCTTTCGGTCATTGGACAACCCGCTCTGCCTCCTGAGCTACAGTCGCCCTCTCTGTCTCAACAATCGTCATCCTTCATTGACTTTGCCAGTGTGAGCCGTTGGACAGGGTAGTAATTAAAATGGCGCTCCACACACTTAAAGAATTTATTTTTCGTAATTATTTCGACGTGGTCTAAATTTAGCTCAGTGTCTGTGACTGCCGTGGCGCCCGAGGCCTCGTGGCCTACTTTGTTGGTTTGTCACCCAAATCCCATTCAGACACGAGGGGTCGAGATTAGATTGTGCTAAAGCCGCGCACGTGTTGCAGAGAAGGATGAGCGATTCAGCGACGATTTATGAAAAAAAGGGGGGGAAAAGACACATACACACATACACACGTACAAACATACACACACAGAATAACCCTTCTTTACGTCCCAATTAGGCTGGGTTAATCTTTTCATTTTGATCTAAAATGCCAAATGGTGCAATTCAACACAGAATTCACTGGACTATGGATTACTGTCATGGATTTTAGCCGATTGAACACTGATTAAACACTGTACCAGCACAAACGAGAAATGAGAACTGTACAACAAAGTGAAGCTTTGTCACTTGGGTTGTTAGAAGTTGTTAAACTACTCACTTAGCTGCTATTTAGTTTGGTTTTATCATATGTTGAGGCGATAAGTAAAGTTTTGAATACAAACACTTTCGAATGACAAATTAAAGTGTGAAATAGTGTATATTTTATTGGATGAAAATTGACTTAAGTGATTAACATTGGACATTAGCGATCCAATTGGCTCTGAATCCATTCCATTCCAACATGGTGAAGCTGTGTTGATGCTGGTTGTAAAGTTAGTCTCCACGTTAAAAGTTAAGTGTGTAATATTTGAAGAAGAAACAGCGATATCAAGTGGTTACATTTTAGGTCGCAGAGCCCTTCCCGCCCCTTCCTGAGCTTGCCAGCGAGCTACGGTGGCCTGCACACCCAAACCTGAATACCTCATCCATCTTCTTCTTCGTTGGTTTATTTGAAAACGCAACCAAGTATATTCTTATCTATATATTGAAGAACCATCCTAAGGGTAGGAAAACCAAGTTACCTTTCTTGGACTGCAATTATACACTTTTATTAATGTATTTATGGGCAGTATATTAAGTGTTTACCAATATAAAAATCATAAATCAAGCCAAATATTAGACACTGGACCTTCAAGGTTCTGAGCGGGACATCAACCTCTCCTTCCTAGCCATCTACACGTGCTGCAAGTAACACAATCCTTTCTTTACATAACACGCTGACCAAGTCACGTCCTGTTACGGCGCGACACCTGCTGTAATTTTGCCACTGAATAATTCATCAACCCCGGGATGTTTGTGAAGTCGAAACGCCATAAACGCATGGAGCGGCGGCTGTGTGTCCTGTCCTGCCCAGCCTTGTGACTGTAGCTCTGCCCCCTCACGAGCTGACTGATGTTACCTCGGGTGGCGGTGTCAGGGCCGCTCCGTGCTCGCCGCTGATTGTGAGTCATGCCTGCAGACACGTCCTGTTACCGCCGCGATGACAGCCATTTCTATTACCACCGGGAACATAACTGCCGCGCCCGGGAGGCAGTCCGCTGAAGAATGGCCCTCCCGTCACCGGCACAGCTGCTCTGGTCCACCAGCACGCTCTACATCATTGGACTTTTATTGTGCCATTTTTATGGCTCCCATGATAATTCTCAATTTTTATAAATCTTTTTTTTTTAAAGAAATGTGTCCTGGACTCAAGTGGAGAAGCTTCACACGTTTCTTTATCCAAAAACCACCTGCAAACATGTTCAGTTTCGCATCCTGCTAAAAACCGATGCTGTGTTTCCCACGCAACGTGTTCATGAAAACAACCAAAATATTTCCGGTAATGTCACAGAGGGTGAAACGAACTGGCCAGAAGTATTTTCACTAACCTTTTTCTGACATCATAAAGGGCCGTATTCCCGAAATGAGTTAATCAAACATTAACGTAGGTAAAGGAGGGACTTTCTCTTTTTATCTGGTGAGTTGAAAGTTTGGAAAAGTGGAAATTTTGGCAAATTAAATGTAAAGAATATAGGAACCTTAAGCTTAAATTTTACTATGTATGTGTTATTCTACTGACTTGGCATCTGCTAAGCTGAAGCCGCTACTCGAGGGGGAATGTCGGCTGTATGTTTCTTGCTTTCCCGATATGATTATCTGCAAACAATGCTCACACCACTTATCAGATCTGAATGTGCTGTTTTAAAGCAGTTTAATCAAGCTCATCAACCTTCAATTCCAATGTATCCACAATTTTCCAAATAGGTAAATATCCTCTGCCACATTTCAATTTTTTTTTTTTAAAAGTAATATATAGTCATTGACCAAGTATAAAGTATTGAACATAGACTGTATGTAGGAATGAAAAAGCCGGTGCCTCAAGGTGAAAACTAACTGCCGTTTTTCTCTGCTACTAGCAATCACCCGCTTTAGATTTAATCGTGCCTTCCAACTCTGGCACAGGTCTGGCACAGGACTGGCAGTTGCCTTTGATCAGTGGAACATGGCGGAATTATCGTGTGAAGAAAAGATGGCACTACGTCGGTGCAGCCTCCCAGCTGAGCAGGACAGCTAGACACACACGCATGCGCACACACACACACACACACACACACACACACACACACACACACACATATGCACACGAGGGGAACTGGACCTGTTGAGGCTCACTCTGGCTGTTATGTAAAGGTGACACGGAGCAACATGCGGTCAGCAGCAGTGACAGCACTTGTCGCCTCAATCAAGCTGAGTTGTTGACTATTCAGGAGCCGCAACATCACATTACCCATAATCAGTCTGTAGATTTTTGTTTTTTTTTTATATAAAAAAAAACAATGCCTGTTACTTTTAATGTAGCAGGAAAACATGAGGATGATATTGATAGAAAAATGTTTTTCTTCATTTGAACCGTCAGCGTCCCCAGATTGTTCTATTACCCAGCCACAGCATGTGGTCCAAATCATATTTTCGCCCATTTTCAGTGGCTGTTGTCGTCTGCCTTGTTGAGCTTGGGAAAAAAAAAAGAGAGAAGGACATGCTGTTCCGCTCTCACCTGTTGTCCTACAGCTCTCTCTCACTGCAAATACAGCCAGAGCAGGTGCTGGATCAAGCTGTGCGTGTGTGTGTGTGTATGTGTGTGTGTGTGTGTGTGTGTGTGTGTGTGTGTGTGTGTGTGTGTGTGTGTGTGTGCTTTTGGGTCTATCTAACGTTGATAGATGTGAATGTCGTCCTTCAGTTGTGCTTGGAATCTAATGGGGCTGCATTATTTTACCGTGCAGACGTGCCCACTGATCAGACTGGATTTACGGGCTGATGCAGTAATTGTGGTCGGCTTATATCCACACACCATGAGCAAAGAACAATTGACTTTCTGAATCTGCCATTGGATTCCCATCAAAGTCAAAGAATCAACAGGATGAAATGAATTAAGGGTCATGTGTTCTTCCTCTAAGTTCATTTTTACCAATGTTTTCAAACAATGCTTGCCTCTCAACCGGTCGGCGAATTCCCCAGATGGGGAGAAAAGTCCAACCTTGTGTCCGTTTACTGCTTGCTAATGCACAAAGTGCGCTGCCAAACACGCAGTTCTTGGAATGCGCCCCTTGTGATGTCACAAAGGGCACGGGGACCTCACCAGTTCCTCCAACAGTGACAAGGCTTTGACCTTGTTGTTTGCTCCGCCCTCTCTGACTGCCTTGTTCATATCATAATCAGTATGTGCTGAACAGAAGCATTCATGTTGGCAGGAAACCAAAACTCCAGCAGCAGGCTGTCAACACAGGGCTAAGTATGCTGTTTTCTGCAGATATAGGGTTTCTTTTTTTTTAAGATTTATTATTATTATTATTATTATTATTATTATTATTATTATTATTATTATTATTATCATTATTATTATTATTATTATTATTATTATTATCATTATTATTATATTTTTTGGGGGAGGAGGGTGGTTAATTAAGATCTAACGGACTCCATGAGGGAGCTTTGTTTATTTTGCTGTCAGGTCATGTGACCTGATCCCATCAGATTGTGATGGGATCATCACAGAGCACGCAAACAATACAAACATGGAACCTGCGGCATGCATTCCATCGAGGAGACAAAGCGAAGACCTGGTGCACATTTCACACGCACACACGCGTGCACTCGCTAACTTGACCCCCTTTAACAGGCACATGCACTCAGAGAACAAAAGGGGCGGGGTCACGGCAGGGAATACCGCCCCGGCAGATGAGCGGAGCAGCTCGGTGTAAGCCAACACCCCTCTCTCCTTTTTCCTCCTTCCCTCGGGATGTCCTCTGATGGACCCCCCCGACATAAATTAGTGACCAGGCTGCGCTTCAGCCCTTACATACCGATGAGCTGCGGCAGCGCTGCGCGGGTGGTGGGGTTAAAAACACCGCAAACAAACAAACAATAGCAGGCGTAGTGGAACATGATCTCGGCCTTTTCCCCGCGTCTCCTGCCGTGCCAAGACGGCAATTATGTTAATGCCTGCTGAGTGCGTGCGTGCGTGTTTATATATGGCAAAGAATACCTTATCGCTTCCTTAGACACGGAGATTGATAGCGTGAGTCATTGCGAGCTGGCCACGGCGCATGGAAAATTCATGGTTTTAAAGAGCCTAAGTGGGCTCACGGACGGGCCACACAAGTGTTCTGTTGTCACTCTTCAGCTCAGAGGAATTCATCAAGAGTTTTGTTTTTCCCTCCCCCTGCGTGGGATCGTAATTGAGTCAGAAGGTCTCGAAATGTTCATCAGACAACAGCAAAGTTTTTTTGGCAAAGATTCTGTTTAGACCTGTTTTTATTGAGTTAATTACCAACCCGGAATCCCTGAAGTTGCACTTAAGTAACGTCAGTCAGTGGAAGGATGGCCTCCAGTGGCTGAAATGAAGGGTTAGTGTGACTTAACTGCAGTGCAAAAAAAGGCCAGACAGGCCCGTTGGCCTTTACCTCACCCACACAGAGACAGTAAGGATTATAATAATGTTAAAACTGCAACTCTGAAAAATATCTCTATATATGCATCCTATAATCTTTGTCACCACTTCTTTAAAAAGATGCCTCTTCTGGTTCGATGACAGTGGCTGTGTGTGTGCGTTCCTGTGTGTGTGTGTGTGTGTGTGTGTTACGTATTCAAAGTGCTCGGTTTCCCTTCGCCGTCCCTGCACTGAGTGCTCTGCATTAAGGCCAATAAACTGACCTCCTCCTCACCTTCTGTACCGGCTGCATTCATCTGCAACCTGCCCGCGGCTGGACGAAGGTCTCTCCCCAATTAAAGCAGACTTCTTGCTCTGCTCTGCTCTGGTTTCAGGGTGAGAATGCTTCTACGGTCAGGTGGTCGACGCGGCGACGGGACAAAGGGCAGATTTCCAGTTTAGTCGTTTGAACACTTTCACTGAAACTCTCAAAGAATGCAGTAAAGAAAGAAACTTAAGCAAAGATTGATCTTCTTGCATCACATCAGACATTCCAGCCACCTGTTCTTCTGCCATTAACACATGCGTCGCCTCCCCTTTTTTGCCCCTTTTGACCCGCTTGCTGCCGTTTACACACTCATACTTCTGCCGCTATTGTCACTTTTATATTTGCGTGTTTGAATTTTAGGTCAGCGTGCTGAAAAAAAAAAACCCGACAACATAAAAAAACCAGGTCATCTCTGCATCACTCTGAGTCACGCTGCCCAGGGATTGTGACATTCATACTGCAATTCGGTTTGTGTTTTTCCCTTGCTAAGTTAGAAAGAAATGCGGACGATCAGACGTTCCCAGCTTCACCTCTCTCCATCTCTCGGCCGCCGGTTGCAGCGCACCTTGTACGGCGAACTTGAAGCCTGACTAAAAATGGTTTGGACGCCCAGACCTGAGGTGAGGTCAGCTCTAAAGTCTGGCCAGCAAGCCCGAGGCGCTGGGCAGAAAAACGAGGGGGAGACCAGATGCGCTTACAAGGGGAGAGGCACCACTACTAAAACAAAAAAAAAAAAAGAAAAAAAGTGGGAGGTGGGGCAGGGGGGAGAGGGGGCGGGGGTGCGGTGGATTAGGCAAAAAGGCACTAATCTGCTTATTCTTTGAATGCAAATTGTTTTGCAACAGCGTGCGCCACACTTGCAAGCATGGCTGTGGCTCGCAGCTTGCTCAGTCATTAGCAGCTCGCCGTGTGTCAGACATCAGAGCCGCGATGCGGTGCCGGCGGGAAAAATAAATAAAGCACCCCACACCTCCTGACCGCCACCGCTTAGCTGTCGGGCTGTAAGAGCTGCAGAATTACTGTTAGAAAGTAAAAAAGAAAAATGGGGGGGTGGTGTGTGAATACATTTACAAGTCATAAAGAAGGGAAAATGTTTGCAGAACACGGCGAAAGTGATCTTATTAGATGAAAGCATTCGCACTATGGTTTTTTTTTTCATCCTAAACGCTCAATTTAAATGACGCAAAGGCAATGGTTGACTTTGTTTCTCCGGCATGCAGAGATCTCACCTCGCCCCCACTGATTTACATTTAAAAAGTTGTGTTTGCCATGTTGCGTGTGTTTTATCCCATCAAGCGTCCACATTTATCACCTCACGTCTAAACTGAGCCGGGAATCTTTTTTTTTTTTTTTTTTAAAGCGCCCCAAATATTCATCGCGCAGCGCATCCAGTCGGAGCCGAGGCCTTATTTTCAGCGGCGCGCCGCTGAGTTTAGCGAATGCCTGGCGCCTGCCATCATCACACGGCGCCGTGGCTAATGCGCCGTGGCAGATCTCACAGCTGGCGCGCTGCCTGCGTTCCTCCAGGTATCACGCACCTTCCTCCTCCTCCACGGCGGCGGCGGAGCTCTGCTGCGTCAGCCCAACTCGGAGAGGGTGGGAGGGAGGGTGGGGGGGGGGGCTGCGCTGGAGTATCTGGGTCTCGCGTTTCTGCCCGGGATTGAGAAAAGAGAGCCGAGTGCAGCAGAGTTGTTTTGTCACATTTTGCTGCGTTTTTGCTTGCACATTTTCAATGCAAAAACAAGCAGAAAAAGGACTTTGGTCTGAAAACTGAAAGGTTGTTATTGTGTCATTTTTCACGACGAGTCGGATGGGAGTAGCTTTTTTCATTCCTGACACGCCGCCATCCACCCCCGTCAATCCGTTTCCAGCGTCCCGTTGTCTCTCGTGCTGCGAGACGGTCGGCCAGGGGATAAATAGTGTGAGCGATTACCCAGAAAGCAGTTTCCCCCGGCGGCCTTTTTCCCTTCAGACCCTCCCGCTGAGCTGTTTGATTGAGCTCACAGCTGAGGAGGCCAATTTGACGACCGCAGAGCGGACCGCGAGAAAAGGACGAAGAGTAATCACGAAAAAAGAAAAACCAAACAAAAAAAAAAATCAGTGGCGTGGAAAAACGTTACATAGGTGTAGTGAAGGACAAAGTGGGGCGGGGGAGTGATTAAATCAAGGAGAGCGCGGAGGAACAAGGACTGCGCGCCGCAGAAGAAGATTACAGTGGAGCCACAGAAAGTTCGAAAATCCAATTTGCCGCTAAAGTCGATGTTGAAAATGAAATGGGGGGGGGGGGGAATGCAATTAGAGTCACATTTGTTCCTCTGAGGTGTCGTAAATGTCCCAAACCTCAAAACTCATGAATCACATCCCATCATCCCACCAAACAAGCCTGAAAATAGACACTGGTGACGTGACTCTACCAAATAAATTGCTTTTTATAACGCAATCTGATGCTGATTCTGTGCTCCGCCAAGGGACTTTTTCGCCGGAACGCCCACGCTTAAATGTCACCGCTGACAACTGGTGCAGTTACGCGGCCGGTCGAGCCCTCAGAGCGTCTCTTCTCACCTCCCTCTCCCTCCTCAGGAGCGGTTCGAGGCCTTGTTCAGGATCTACGACGAGCAGACGACTTTCCAGATGTTCAAGAGCTTCCGGAGAGTGCGGATCAACTTCGGCACCCCGGAGGCGGCGGCTCGCGCTCGCATCGAGCTGCACGAGTCCGAGTTCAACGGCAAGAAGCTCAAACTGTACTTTGCCCAGGTGAGTGAGTGAGTGAGTGAGTGAGTGAGTGAGTGAGATCCTTCAACATGAAGTGAAAACTTCATCTGCTTTCACGTTTATAAGCTGCAAGATGATTCAAAACTCACATCAATTCATTTTCAGGTTCCTTTTTTTTTTTTTTTTTTTTTTTTTTTTTAAATAATGCTCCCCGAGTTAGCCCGACTCCAGAATGACATCCATTTTTATCCATTATTTCCATAATGTAGTGCAGCGATGCCAAGTCCTCTCACGAGAGGGACAGGGCTAATGCCTGCTAATCATCACCCTCCAGTCAACTTCAGTCCTTTTTAATCACAAAGGCATCGCCTGCCGCGACCCACGCTGCACCGCTGAGTCTTTTGCCGTAAGAGGATTAAAGGGTTTTTGCCGCTCAGCACCGACGCCACATGTAGGTATTGTAATTATTGCAATTTGCGGCTATTAAAGCGGCGGAATCTCTCCGCGGAAGGAACCCTGTGACTTAACGCGGTAAGAATGAACATGTAACTCGAAAAACGTTTCAGTTTAGTTTTTTTGGAACCAAAGATTCCGGTCATGTTCCAAAATGTGTCATTTAGATGCCAGAGGATTTAGCAGCGCTCTCTCTCCTATTGCACCAAAAGCTCAGTGAAGCTCGTCCCGCCCACCGCTGTGTGCTCCTCTGGACTGCTCAGAAAAAGTTTGCAGGCCTCGAGCTTCCTGCCATCTAAAACAGCAGTTGTTTTTTTTTTTGCTCTCACGTCGCATTTTTGCTGTGGTCCCATCTTTGCTGTGGTCCCGTCTGCTCCCCCGTAGATCCAGAATGGCGACGAGGACATCGACAAGGCCTACCTGGCGCCCCCGCAGCCCGTCAAACAGTTCCTGATCTCGCCGCCCGCCTCGCCGCCCGTGGGCTGGAGCCAGAGCGAGGATGCCACGCCCGTCATCAACTACGACCTGCTGTGCGCGGTAGCCAAGCTCGGCCCCGGTGAGTGCCCAGCCACCGGGTGGCGCTGTGCTTCTGCGCATAATTCCGTGAACGAACGAGTGCCAAACTGGCAGAAAAATAATCAAATCAAATTGATTTGATTCAGATTTAGATTAGATTTTTTTGCTCTCCAATTTTTTGTACACACAGCAGCAAACTAGAATAGGAGTTGGTCACTCTCCTGAAGCGGTTATGACTAAGTACAGCACGAAAGTTTAAATTTAAATTGAGATGGAGAGTTAATTAATGATTTTAAGTCCAATTCAATCAAGCAAAAAAAAAGTAGAAGTATTTCAAGAATTTCAAGAAAAGTAGAAGTATATTTAAAAAAATAGGAAGTTGAGCTGACAAACTAAAAAGTAAATACACGTACAAGTACATATCAGTAAAGGCGCATGAGAAAGTAGCTGAGACTCTTCTTGACTTTGCTTCAGTGTAGCATTTGATAGCTCTGCCCTTTGTTGGTTTAACAAGTGCACTAATAAATAAACAGGCCTCATCATAGTTCATATGATATATAAGAAAAAGAGGGTTACAGTTACCAGAGTAACAGGAATAATGAACGTAAGCGGAATGAATATGAATTTCAATTTGTTCATAACCGACACCAAACAGAACGTGCGGCGGACTCGCAGTGCGCTGCCTGGTTCCCGCTGAACGTTTTGTTCCGGGGGGGTTCGGCTGCGTGTCTCGTCGACCGCGACTACGGCAACCTTTACAAAATGTCGCCTCGCTCACATAAACAGGGACGCTGCCTCTTCGCCAACGCTGCCTCTCCACGCGCGCGCGTGTGTGTGTGTGTCTGTGGCAGCGCACTGGCGCTGATGAAGTGGAAGCTAATGATCCTCCGCTGCAAATGAGTCGCAAAAACATTTGCAAACAGGTCGAACGTGGGACCTTCAGAAAACAAAAAAAAAATCTGCTGCTTTGGCTAAAAGCAACCTGCGTCACACTTAGAACAGCACTTATTATTATTGATTATGAGACTGACCGGCCCACCACATCAGTATTCTCTCCCATTCACTCACAGGAAGGTGTGCAATTACCACAGCAGGTCTTTAGCGCTTGTTTACGTGGCTACGCTACGCTAACGCTGATGAGGTGGAAACGAATGATTCTTCGCTGGAAAATCAAGCACATGATTCAAATTTACAGTCACACACACACACACACACACACACACACACACACACACACACACACACACACACACACACACAAGCATGGACTTGGACTTTCGTGGCTGTTACATAGCAACGCGAGGCATTGGGAGGTGGCTTTTTTCCCGAGATGAGATTAGCGCGGCGGTGGCGGCGGCGGTGGCAGCAGCGCAGCACGCTGACTCCCTCTGTCAGCCCTCGGTGGGAACAGCAGCTCTCTGTTCGTCGTCCACCTCCTGCGTTTCTGGCGGCGCAGTGAAATGCTAATAAACCAATTTCCTCTCGTCGCGAGCGTCCGTCTGATCCGATCACCATGGCAACCGTGATAACATCAAGGGAGTGTTTTGTGTTCAGTGGCGTTTTCTGGACAAACGATGCAAAAGTCTCTGAGCTCTTCTGTCCATCAGCTCGCTGCTGCTGCAGAGGAAGAAGAAGGAGAAGGAGAAGAAGAAGAAGATTGTGTTGTAGAAAGACTCACCATGGCAACAGTAGTCGTAGTTCATTGTCAAATCCTTTGTATTATTTTGACAGAAGCTGCCAAAAATTGGAAGTAAATCCTGCATTCTTCTCTCTTCTCTCATATGTTAATGTAAAACCCCAGATGTTTTCAGAAGAAATAGTTTGCTGAAGGGCTTTGTGCCTTATTCACAGTTAAGTGTCCAAAAAAAATGTAAAAACCAAATATACCCAATAGAAAAAAAAAAAAAATCCTCTGTGAAAGATCAGGATTAAAGCGCAAACATTCCTTCTTCCCCCGTGTTTATTTTTAAATATTTTCCATATATGGACCCAAACCAACAACGTGGTCACTCGCGTGTACGCACTTCTGACTTCTTCCGTCTGTTTATAGCTCTCAGCCCGCGTCCAAACGTATTTTTAGACAGTCTGAATAATGCAGCTATCGCTGCAGTGTTTGTTTTTAGCAAATCAGCGTGAAAGAGGAACACTTTTGATATTTTCTGAGCGAAATGACCGTAAAGCCACAGTTCTCAAGACCGAGATTCTCAGTCGTCGAGGTCGTCTTAGTGTAGAAGGGTGAGGTGTAGCCAGCTGGATGGGTTTTTGATATTAAAACCCATCCAGTTGGCTCAACTCCAGTAACTTTGTTGGCAGTTTCCTTTTTTTATTTCAAAAAGGGATTATAAAATATGTATATATTTATAGAGAAGATGTTGGGCGTTTATTTTGCAGGGCACTCACTTCATTCCAGTAATTTATTTACCAAACATGATAGAAAGAGTGCTATGGAATACATCTGAGTCGCGACTTCATGATAAGGAAAAAAAAACTGTGTGTCCCGAGACTCCACCAGCTGAGAACCACGGCCTCCAGCAAATCAAAGTGGTGTGAGTCCTGTGTGTTGCGATGAGTCACCTCATCTAATGAGCTCCTGTTGTTCTCCGCGTCCTGTCGCCCGCTGCCCAGGTGAGAAGTACGAGCTGCACGCCGGCACCGAGTCCACCCCCAGCGTGGTGGTGCACGTGTGCGAGAGCGAGACGGAGGAGGACGAGGCGGCGCGGCCGAAGCAGCAGATCGTCCAGACCAGACGTCCCGACGGCACCCCGACGGTCTTCAACTAGCTCGGAGCGAGAGAGGAAACCCAGAGCCAACGCTTGGCGCGGCCCCCCTGATCGCCCCTCTCGACCCGCGACACACCTGCTCTCTCTCTCTCTCTCTCTCTCTCTCTCTCTCTCTCTCTCTCTCTCTCTTTCCCATCTCTGAACTCAACAGAGAGCGTCGACCGCCCCCCCTCCCTCATTTCAGTACAACCAAGCAACCAACTAACATTGGCTCCAGGACGGTGATTTTTCTTGGGGGGGGGAGGAAGGGGGGTAACGGCGGCGGAGGAAAAGGGCGCCTCGAAACCGAGCGGTGGGGTGGGGGGTGCGCAAGCCGGCATTCGGATGAGAATCACACACCACCTTGTCACGTTGTGCGGACGGCGGCGTGGGGAGCGGTGGGCGTGGCGTCGCCTTTAAGACCCGCCCACCTACCCCTGACCCCTCCACCTGACCCACCCACCCCCCCGATTTAAAAAAAACAGCAGGGGCGGGAACAGCTGTCTCGAAACTCATTACGCACGCACGCACGCACGCACACACACACACACACACACACACGCACGCAAACACACAGCCCTCCTCGCTACCAGCTCGCTAGCTATTTAGCTCATTCGCTCGGACCTCTCACTCTCTCACTCTTAGCTCGCTGTCGTGTGCACACTTCGCATCTGACACGCCTCTCTTTTTTTTTCTCCTCTTCCTTTGTTTTTGTCTTTTTTTTGTCTTCTTGGAACTCTGAAAGCGTGTCTGTCTGCGGATGATTTGCTCCTCTTTTCATTTTTCCTATCCGCCGGTCCGTCGCTTCAAGCTTGCATCCAGATCGAGTGTGTACCGCTCCCGCTCTTGTCTGCATGTATATACTGTATTATGACAAAAGAAGAAAAAAAAAAAAAAAAGAACTTAATACTAACGCGATATATCAGTAACAAGGAACCTACTAAACGCCACGCAGCACGAACGGACATTTTTGTGACTTAACGAACTCGTCGTGGTCGTTTCGGCTTTTGCTCTTCTCGCTCGTTTTCAAATACGCTTTTCGTCTTCTTTGTCTTTTTTTTTTATTATTATTAATTTCGAGAGGTGTCGTTTTTTGCTCAAGTTGTAGGTGTGCATTCTTACTCTGTATTTGAATACCCTCACACTTTTTTGCATGCTTAGTTACTTCTGTAGACGAGGGGCTGAAGTGTTCTCTCTCTCTCTCTCTTTCTCTCTCTCTCTCTCTCTCTCTCTCTCTCTGTCTCTTTTTAAATTATTGTCAATTGTTATGGCAGATGTGCATCCCAGCGTTGGATTTGAAGCAAATGGGGTTTCTTGTGACTTGATTGATGGTCAGCGTTTCACTTTGTCCGGCGGTGTGGGCGGTTCTGGCGGTTGAGATGCAGCTCACGCCCCCTCAATCATTCCCAACCGGGGCGTTTTGTTCTTTTCCTTTTCCTGATTCTGATGTATTTCACACCTTTAACGTCTCAGTCGTGTCGCTCGACTGTCGGGTTCTCTTGTCGGAACCCGCCGCTGCTTGTTTTGCACCGAGTACCAGTTCCGGGGGGGCGGGGGGGGAATTTTAGGGATCACAGCGCTGCTCTTCACTGTAAATAGTCCGCAGCCAGGTCGGCGGGAATGAGGGGATTTGAAAACGGCCCTTTCGGACTTTGTAGTTTCCCCGGGAGCGTTTTCCCCGAGCGCTGGTTGAAAGTGGGAGGAAGCCTGCACGAGACGTCAACCAAAGCATTCCTTCACCGCACCTTGCAGCACTTTTTGGTGCAGAATCTTTAATTTTGTGATCACGCACATTTCTTCCTCGCGGGAACATATCTCAGTTAAAAAAAAAAAAAAAAAAAAAGTATTTCCCTCCAACCCCTCGGGCTCATATCGTACTGCCAGCGCGACACCACCACATTTTGGATCCTTGCAACTTTTCAGGGTCCGACCCCCCCCCCAGTTCTATAACTCGACAGCACGAAATCTTTCGGCTGTGTGACAGTGTGTCCGTTTTTTGCATGTCAGCACTTTATTGTCAGCATCTCTTTGTTTCATGAAAGACCGACTTTATGGAGGAAAATAAAGTCGAAAGCACATACATTTACATTTTACACAGTACATTTATTCTGTTTTTTTTTTCTTGTTTTGTTTTTTTCTTAAATTGAACACCTGGTTAGCCTTTTCACCAGCATATTGCAGTGACTAAAAAAAGCTCCATTGTGTAAAGTGTGGATGAATTTCTAAGTCCTCCTCAGATGTTCTGTATGTAGATGGAGCGGCAGGTTTTTCCAAAAAAAAAAAAAAAAAAAAACATTGACAAAAGTCAATATTTTTTTTGGCACGTTTGTCCGCGAGAAACACTTTGAGGAAGTTAAACAGTCCCGTGTTTGTCAGGCACGCCGCGTAGGCAGAGGGAAGTTCTATTGGCGCCGCAGTCAAAGCTGCCACACTCGGTCGGCGGCGCCTATGTGATGGATTGTGAGTTAAGTAAAGTGGCAGCAAGAGGCAGGAAGAAGACACTCGTGAAAACATTTTTTTACTCCTCATGGTCACGGTGTCTGAAAACCGGTCGCAGGTGAAATGATAATGTATATTAATGTACATACGCCAAGGGGGATTTTTCTTTGTTTCTTTTGCTGAAGCCACTTCCTGTGTGTATTTTTGTTACGGCTTTTCTCTGCAATGTTGTGATGAGAAAAACAAACAGACAAAAAAAAAAAAAAAACTGTGTGTGTCAATACGTTTGATCCAAAAAAAAAGCAAGCAAACAAGCAAACAATAAGAGGTCACTGTGTTGTGTTCGACATGGACTCTCAACTTCTCTCTTTTTTCATTTTGGGAAATGTCTGCTGAAAATGGTCAATGATATCGTTGGTCACTGTCGTACTGATTCTGTTCAATATGAATATTGTGTCTTGTTGTGTAGGAATCCAGAAAACAGAGTAGCAAAAAAAAAAGCAATAATTTACAGTTCTATACTGGCTATGTGTATTTTCATGTTCTGTACTTCTTTTCTCAGAGGGTGATCTCTGTCTCTTACCGTATCTGCTTCTATTTGTGTAGCATATAGCCATTTGTTTCACATAGAGAAATACATGACGACTTATTCCTAAAGCCACGTCTTTGCGTTGTTTATTTTGAAGGCTTCCTCATTTAGTGAGTGTGCAACCTATAGGCATTACTAAAAAATAACAATGCAGCCTAAGTTATTACAACAGGCACGGCGTGAGAAGATGTGGAAAAAAAAACAGTGCTTCATTTTGCTCACACAAACTGTCTCCTTTGTATAGAAAAGCAAAATATTGTCAGCCAGAACCAAAAGTTATTGTTCGCTCTGATAAATTGCCTGCTAGAATCCGGCTTCACGCTTGGAAACAGGCACACTCCTTCAGTAAACGCAAGGAAATATCACACAAAAAATAGTAAAAATATAATATTTGTCATATTTTTAAACAGGAGTGATTCATTTGGTTAAAATAGGAAATATTGATGTTTAAAGATTCAACTCATTTTTTTGTGTTTTTGATTTAATATCTTGGTCAGAGGGAAACTATGTGGGTAAGCCAACACACATTTCTGCCTGTTATACTTTCACACGGTCTGATTCAGTAAATATAGATACAGAATATGCACAACCTCCAACTTGACGTCGGACACAGTGTAATTCCTGGGCGAACGACATCCTTGCGCTGGTCTGAGCCTCACTTCAAAGACTCCAACAGCAGCAGCCGGTTAATAATTCTGGGGGTAAGCAACGGCATGCATGAAATTGAAGAGAAGGAGTGAAGCAACATTGTGGAAACAACCTACAGCTCAGCAGCCTTTTTACAACTTGCCACATAAACTTCTTGGAGTCGAAACTGTATTTTGTCATTTTTAAAGTAAGGACAAAAAGAAACTGTCATTATTAACTTTGCAAAAAAAAAAAAAGAAAATGTAAGTAATACGTACGTAAGTAGAAGTTTTCTAGAAAATACCTTTTGACTTTGAACAAAATGTCTTTTAACAACTTGAAATCAGTCTCTGCACTGGTCAGGTTAAAAGTAGTGAGTGTTCCATACCAGCTGTGGGATGAAGTGAGCTTTGTAGAGCAGCGTTTCTTCCTCCACACAAGACAAAAAGCCCTTTCATCATGGTGCAGCAGGTGGGGAATTCCATCACAATGACCCATCACTTTTAAAAGTGGCAATGGACGTACACCTCACAGACAGGGCTCGGGCAAATGTGCTCACTATGGCATTCTCTTTTTGTTTGACCTTTTTTTTTTTTTTTTTTTTGAGCCACCACTGAGGTGCAGTGGAATTGAAACACTACCCCTTGCTGCTAGCCCTGTTGGAGACACATGTTAGCAAGCTAGCACGCTAAGACAAGAATTCAAGACGCTCCAGAAACTTGTTGAGAAGGGTTACAGTCAAATAAATAATTTACTTTTATTAACATGTCAGTTTGTAAGTGTTAAAGCTTGTTAGCATTAGCCAGCTAAAAAGTTGAAGCAGCAGCATCTATCTATCTATCTATCTATCTACATTATCTATCTATTTATCTATCTTGTTGGTAGACAACGCTGCGGTGTCGCTGTGGAGTCTTCTGTTCCTTCCTCTGAAACTTGAGCCGTGGCTTTTACACATTATGTAAGGGTGTTCTCAACCCCGGCTGAATGCGGAGACACGGAAGGAAGATAGCGAGGCATGCGGATGATAGGGCGAGGGCGGAACAATGCCCTATCCAATCAAGGTTTACTTACACTGCCTCGCTGCCCTGATTTACAGCCACCTGCGGCGGCTTTCCCCTGGAGGGTAACATCAGGTGAGATTCTGGTGTTGTTTCATGTCAGCCACTCCGGGGGTGATGCTTTAAAGGTCCAGTGTCTAATATTTGGCTTGATTTATGATTTTTATATTGGTAAAAGCTTAATATACTGCTCATAAATACATTGATAAAAGTGTATAGTCGCAGTACAATAAAAGTCATTGGGTTTTCCTACCCTTAGAGCGGTTTACATACATAAATAAGAATATACATACAGCAACGGTTGCTCCGGCCGGAGTGAGCATTTCGTAATTAGTGCGACTGCTTGCGTTTTCAAATAAACCAACGAAGAAGAAGGCGGATGAGATATCGAGGTTTGGGCACGCAGGCCACCATAGCTCACTGGCAAGCTCAGGAATGGGAGAGAGAGGGAAAGACGCTGCAATCTGAAATGTAACCACTTGATCACCCTGTTTCTTCTTTAAAATCTCCAAATATTAAACACTTAACCTTTAAGAGTGTGACATGTGAGTGAGTCAGCCGGCCTTCAGAGAAATGAGACAGCAAAAGATAGCCTATCTTGTCCGCGGGCGCGCCCGGCACCCTTTGGACAAAAAGTCTTGAAATTCACAGTTAATTTTCAACTCCATACCATCGTACATACGTGTGCGGAGGTTTGCTGCATTCTTTCTTTGCACTCTCGCACAAAAATATGTGCGCACACTCCTTTCTAACAGTCCGCAAAAAGGTCAAGTGTGAATCGTTGCCAGGGTTGCCTGCAGAAAACCGGACATATTTCTTTTGGGCCACATTCGCTGCATTTCGTATTCAAGTTTTTTTTCCCCAGAAGTTGTGCGCGTTTTGCCAAAAAGCTGCCGGCATGCAGCAGGGATGCAGCAAGGAGTGGAGAGGAGAGAAAAAGATAGGAGAGGAGAGGAGGCTTGTTTTGTGTCATCCCGGCGATGGCACGCCTCAGGGCCCGGCGGCAGGACCTGAAAAACCAGCTGCCTGACATTATTACTTTGAGCGAGGAGCCGCCGCTTCAGGAGTCACCTGGTGAGTCTCCGCCTCTTTACTCTCCTCCTCCTCCGCCGCCTCGCTTCGACTGCTGTGATTCCCACATACTACTCACAGACACACAACACCTCTTGCTCGTTCAATCAAGCCTCTCTCTCTTCCATCTTTGTGGCTGTTTCATCTGGGGTTTTTTTCACTAAGAAAAGAACTAAACAAGACAAACGGTGGGACTTCAGCCGCACCTTGGACTTATTTTCTCCACCTGGTGTCACTTCAACTCCTCGCACCGGCTGCTGCTGTGGACTATGCCCCCCTTGGCTGGCTGAGGGAGGGGGGGTCAGTGCTGCTCAGGCTCCCACCTGGAGGCTGAAACCCAAGAGGAGCGAGTTTGGTAAGTCTGCAAGAACCCGAAACTACTTACTTCGCCCAGTCTTTTTTTTTTTTTTTTGTTGAGTGTTTGTTTTCATCTTTGTCTCCTATTGTAAGAGCAGAGAAAACACTGTGAAGTTATTGTTTTCGAACAGCGGGAGTGAGGACAGGCGGGTGAGTCCGGCTGACCTTCTGGTGCGGTTGACGCGGAATCACTGGAGTGGCAGATTGTAACGTGCTGGAGTGTGGAGGGAGATCGGATTTTGGCTCCCGGCGATTTCTTCCTCTCGCTGATGGAACGGATCCTTCTCGCACTTCTATTTGCATAGAGCCGCTGTGCCGTGTGAGTTTTAATTGAATCCAAAGGGCAAAGCTTCTGCCTGTTATGAGTAATTATACGTTCTTATTGAGCGCTCCCAAGACTGGGCTGCAATTACGTACTCATGTGGATGTTGCTGACCGAGCTGACACCTACCTGTAGATGCACGCGACCGAGTCGTCACTCGTCTCTGCAAGTTTCTGTGTTGAAACTTGGGACAGAAGTAGGGGAGGGAAAAAACCTTGAGGCCCACGGAGCAGAAAGACGTTAAACTACCACTTGCCCTCCACTCACGCCCTAAATATGACAGCCACTGTTTTGTTTTGTTTTGTTTTGTTTTGTTTTGTTTTGTTTCTCTCAATCAAATCACTGTTTGAAGGACTCTGACGAGCTAAAACCAGCGGGTGATATCGGTGCACAAAGCAAAATGATCCTTCGGACAGCACCTGGACGCTGCTGTCTGCGCGCTCTGTCTGTTGGGTTTCGTGCACGACGCTGATAAGCACTGTTTGGGAGAGAAAAATGCTTCATCATCCAGCCTCAGAGAGCAGGGTGCACATACCGACAAGTCCCAGTCTGAGCTCTGTAACTGCAGGCCAAAATAAAAATACAAGTGTGAGTTGCTTAACGTGTTAATTAAAGGTCCCGTGTTGTTATTTCAAAAACCTCCTGAACAGGGGTTTCTGGTAACGAGCATAATAGTCATGACGTGCATCTCTACCCTGTCAGAGAACTCGAAGCCCTCGTAAATCAAGCCCTCTGTGATGTCACAAAGGGACTCTGCGACGCCCTGTTTATGTCTCCGTTCAAACTTGTACAACATGTACAACATGTACGACAAAGCGTCTGTTTTTTGGCGAGAAGCTAAACAGGCTCTGGAGTACAGGGCGATAAATAAAAATATGAAATCCTCGTCATGTGGTACCTTTAAAGAGACAGTTTTCATATGAATGGCTGTGTTGTTATTCCATCTCGGGTAGAGCGTCAAATCACGCAGCCTCTCTCTCTCTCTCTCTCTGTCCCATTGGAACTGTTGCCCCACCAACCTTGTAAATAGCCAGGAGCAAACGCCCCCCTTTTTGAGATCCATCATCTATTTACATCATCCATCGACGTTTCCCTCGTTCGCCAGGGGGTGATTGCCAGTTGCTTCCCCTACGAGGCTGTTGAGGGGGCGGAGCGATGGAGACCACAGGCCCCCAAGCCTCTTTATTTTGGTTTACATGTGGTGCTTAGCAGCGCCCTCTAGCGATGAAGAAAAATCACTTATTGGCACTTTAAAGTTTTGCTCTGACCATAACATTAGATTCACATCTCCATCTCCATCTTCTATACCCACTTATTCCTATTCAGGGTGACGGGGGTCTGCTGGAGCCTATCCCAGCTGTCATAGGGCGAAGGCAGGGTGGCACCCTGGACAAGTCGCCAGTTCATTGCAGGGCCACATAGAAACAGACAACCATTCACACTCACATGCACACCTACGGACAATTTAGAATGTTCAATTGACCTCACGTGCATGTTTTTGGAGTGTGGGAGGAAGCCGGAGAACCCGGAGAGAACCCATGCAGACACAGGGAGAACATGCAACACAGAAAGGTCCCCGGAATCGAACCCACGACCTTCTTGCTGTGAGGCAGCAGCGCTAACCACTGCGCCACCGTGTTTCTGCACAGGTAGAATCTTTATTTTATGCAGATGAATCTTGTTCCGCCGGACATGGAAAGAACGTTAAAGAGCGTCGCTCCAGTGGTGCCACTGACTGACAATAAACAAATCTGGCCGTCGCAGCTCATTCGATATTTCAGATTTCCCATCCCCGCCGACCGATGACATGTTGTTACGACCTTTAACAGCGTAATCAGCGCCACTTACGACCCGCCTGCTTTCCAGCAGCGTCCCAGACATCGAGGCTGCCGCTCTTTAACACTCAACAGCTTTAATGGCCGCGAAGAAATCAGCAAATCGTTGGTGCTTGTCAACTGGGCACAAAGCACCGGCCGGGTCGATCAAATTGTGCAATTACCATTCGTGCCTCTCCTGAACCATCAACTGTTGGCGAAAAAGCTGCGGTGTCAATGTGCAGGGTCCCACCTCCGTCTTCATTGTTATGGCCACTTTATTAATCACTTTAAACCTAAATTCTCCGATGCCGTTCCATGAGCCGCACCAATATCAAATGCCAGGGTGCTGCTTAACGTGCACTAGCAGGAAAAATTTACAGCCAATGACGCACATGGCATCCCTGCTCCGACTGTACGTGTTTGACCACCCGGCACCAAAGTCACGTCTCCGCCTGCGTCTGATTAAGTTTGACAGTCCCAATATTGACCCGGGTGGCTCTTTGAACGCCGTTTGTGCGTAAACGTCCCCTGAGAGAAAAGAAATGACGGCTCGGCAGTTTTTTATTCCGACCTGTGAGGCAGCCTGTAAACTCACTGCTTGCTGAGGGAGGAGGAGAGGAAATTAAATATGCAGCAATTGCAGAACAACAAACAAAGAATATTTTATGTATCACCTCCTAAAGAATTTGTCCTTCTCCAAGTCGCCAACCTACTTTTCTGCAGTTTGACTGCGACAGAAGCGTTATAAAGTCCGCACAATGTGTTGCTGAGTGCAGGGGAAGCACATATAGAAAATGTGAGGATCAGTTGGACAGTTTGACGATGTGTTTATCGCTTGGAAATCACATCGGGCCGTGTTGTTGGGTGGCCACGAGGAAGAAAAAAAATTTACCATCGGCTATTTGATGTATCCATGCAGAGTGCAGCCATTTAAACAACAATGCAGCTATACGACTGCCCAATAAAACTATTTAATAAAACTATCTAATATCCTTTAATTAGAACTAGAACCTCCTTTAATTCTGCACGTCTTCCAAAAGACATTTTCCGCGGTCAAACTGCCTCCATCCGTCCGGTTTGCGAAGCCACATTAAGCTGATTAAAGTTGAATCTCTATTCACTGATATTTGCACAATTCCTAAAGCAAATGTCCAATGTTGACTGGGACTTCAGACAGGCTCCACCGTCGGCTGTGTTCCAGCGTAACCAAAGCAGTGACGTTGGCAACCTCACACGGCGTTTAAGGTCGTTCAGCCACTTATCAGAAGCCGTCCGCACGGCAAACAGGCCGCATGTTATATGGCAATCATCTGTACGCCGTGTGTCAACACCCAGAGACTTGTGCAATGTTTGCGGCCGACAGGGAAGCAGGATACGGCCATGCATCACAGCGCCGTTCATTTACATCAGAGTCAATGTAAATGATAAAGAAGAAAAAAAAAAAAATCCTGATTTGTTTTTAATGCCGTGTTTCCCACTTGAGGCCCCACCCACTCTTGACATGTGCAGGACTGTAAATCGTCCTCGACAACGTCCGCACAATACGCGCACTGCGTGACACAGTGACGCTTATACTTGTACTTCCCATCCATTAATGATTGCGATCCCCTGTGTGCTCAAGCCACGGTAGGTATGTTTGTCTATATATTACGCTGAGGAGAAAAAGCCCTAAAAGACAGCTGTCTCACTGAAAATAATCCAGTCCTCTACATGGTTAGTGTTTAAATAAATATTAATATGAAGCAATGGTCAACATATCTTTATACCTTATATGAATTAGCAGAGAGTAATGCTTGTACCTGTTATTTGTACAATCACAGAAGTTATATATAGGCATTTAAATGTACAAGAGTTGGCGAGCAAATTCACCCACAATGAAGATAAGGACAAAGAACACTCACATGCTGTACTCCTTAACTAGACTTACTAGCGTACTAGTATGCATTTTGTGTATGACGTTATCACAAGTCTATTCATAACAACACATTTAGAATGACAGTGATGATGCGCGACTGAAATGTGGCTGTGTGTGTTTTGTTTTGTTTTGTTTTGTTTTTTTAGAGATTTGTATTCACTTTTACAAGCTGTTTTTACTGTTTAATATTATATTAGCTTGTATAGTATAACAAACATCGTAAACGTACACACATCTTTACAAGCATATATTTTTCAATATGTGTGCATATCAATATATTTTGATGTTTTGCTTCTACTTCTATGGGCTGGTGGTCAGGCAGTCATGGGGAAGTGCGCTGGGCTTGTTTTGTGCCTGCACCTGTTTGTTCCTCTTGTCAGGGAATCCATCTTTTTCTTTTTTTTCTTTTTTTCTTTTTTTATCACTGATGCAAATTATCCTTGATGTAATGTATCACTCCCAGCAGATACAGAACCATATCACATTACAGCCATTATGAAAATGTTCCTGTTTCTCCGTATTCCCCAAACCATAAATTGTTTATAACCAGACAACAAATTTAAAGCCAGTTAATAAGAGGTGCGGTAAATTTTAAAAAAAAAACAACAAAAAAACACTTGGTGTTGCAAAAAAAAAGCATGAAGAAAGACAGATCGCGAGAAACTCCCAGTCATTAATGCATCTAATGAAGCAGAAGTTATTGGAATGATTGAAGTGATTTAATCAGTGTGTGAGAAAATAACTCATTGACAAAGAGACACACTAATGGCGAAAACAGTGTAAATGCACTTCTATTTGAAGGTGATTAAAATATTTCCATTCACAGTTCCTAAATGCTCTGTGACACACATGCACTTTCAAACTACACTGGCATTATCACCTTATTGACAGAGACACTTAAACTGGTTCATCATCATCGTTACAGAACATGTTCAAGGGCTCCAGGAAAATATCACTGTGTGTACACTGGGTTTTTTTTGTGTGCACACAAAACTGAGAAAAAGACACAAAACTGCAGAAAGCTCCTTGTTCTACGTGCCTCCCGGCTCAGATCTGAGTCTGCACTGATTTTGTGTGGCTTTAGCAGACGCGGCAGTGACGCAGGAGCTCTGTGTGTGATCTCGGCCGCCTGACACAAAGCAAATATTGTGCCTTCTGGTCTCTTTGCGCCGACTCGTGCAGCCAGCAGGCGACATTCTACACACATTTCACAAACGTTTACAGCGCGAGCTCGAAAATGATGCCCGTCACTCCTGCCGCTGCAATGTGATGTAATGACAGATTAGTTGTTTAATATTCTGGCGTTCCTGCGGTGGCTGCTGCAGTCAACCAGTCCTCTCCACACCTCCTGCTGCTCTGCTACATGCTGATCGTCAAAGTTTCCCTCACTTTGCTCACCGATCTCCACTTTTGTGTGCGTTTCGCGCGCAGGTTATTGCTGAAGATGCAAGCCTCAAATGAGTCTCCTGTCACCAGCATCACAACAACTCCCGACACAACCGTCGTCACAAAGTCCAGAGAGCAGATACTCATCCAGAGTAAGGCAATCCAAAACCTCTTTTGAGCGCGTGTGTGCGTGTCTGTGTGTCTTGACATCGCTGCAATATCAGTGGAATTGATCTTTGGAAATCAGGTATTTTACATCAGAAGTCGCAATGTTGTTTAAGAGAGTCATGCGTCTAATCTAATCTTAAGTGCTTATTCACCATGTGATTATTTGGATTTGGATTCTGCTACCGGCGAAAGAACCAGCACAGTGTGCAAATGTAAACAGTATGCAGACGACACGCTGGGTTGGTCAACACTATAATTGTGCCTTGTCTCCTTCTCCTTCTCCTCCAACTCCTTCACAGGCTCGGGGGCGATGATCGCTGTCATCGTCATAGGCATCATCATCATTCTTGCCGTATTGCTGATCATCCTGAAGACGTACAACAGGTGGGGCTGCATTCCTGCGTGACGTGGCAATACCTGCACAGTGAGGTCTCCTGCTGTGAAACCACAGCCCAAGTCCAAGTGCTTTCATAGACTTTTTCCTTCTACATCAAAGTCTTTGCGGCCTGAGTCAGGGCCTCTTGTCGTGTGACAAAAACAGATCTTAAAACTACATTTGCATTACTTTCCTCTGAAGGTGTGATACTATTTTCAGTATATGGGACAAGCTATATTTACCGCTGCCTAGGCCGGGGTGAGGTCAAACCACAGCAGACTGTTTTTGTTATTAACTTTTAACCTGAACTAATTTAAATTTCCTGTATGTCACCCATCTCACATAATACCTATTCCTCTTAGCTCTCCTGCTAAATCAGTGTTAAAAAAAAAGAAAAAAAAAAAGATGCTTCATGTGTTGGAAAGGTACAAAAACAAGACAGGCATGAGTGAGTGTGAAGCAGATCCTTTTTTCTTCTTCTTCTTTACCTTCGCAAAGGCTTGGTTTCGAGAACTTTGTGAATTTTGCGCACACTTACTGCAAAATGTCGCAAGTAAAAGAAGACAAAAAGAGACTTTTTAGTGAGAGTTCACTGTAAGGCTAAATAGTTTATTGTTGAAAAACAACAATAAAGTAAAGTGAATTCTGCATAGTAGTTATTAAAAGAAATGTCCAAACTATAATAAAGGAACAATAAAACTATTACTATGACAACAGAATAGGTGATTTTTATTGTTCTTTCACTTGTTGCCAGACGGACTCACGTATCGAGGGTTCTGGGAACCTCCGGTTCTAAACCCCGTCAGAAGATGAGGCCGTCCGTGGCTCAGAGCAACGTGCCAATGAATGACCTGTGGATCCCCTCCGTGTCGGGCGGCATGGGCAACTCCAACCCGGCCTTCGAGAACACCGTCCAACTCCCCAGAGCCGAGCTGAGCAGCGCGGAGGAAACACGCTTGGAGCAGTTCAGCACAATCAGTGGATCCACCGCGGTGACCATACACGACGTTCCCCCGCTGGAGAACACATAGCGTTGAAACGACGTCGGTTTAGTTTTTGTATAGAGGCCCTGGACGGGACTGGACTTTATCTGTGACCACAAACTGTGTGCTGACTGAATCCTGTGGAAACTTTGTGACATTGATGCACCTTCACCGTGTCCACCAGCTTGGCCAACTGCTCGCAGATACATTGCACAAGGTTTTTTTTTTTTTTGCGAGCAATAAACATACTTTGCGAACGAAACAGTACCATAAACACTCCTCATGGATTGCATGAAGGATGTTGCTCAATGGAAACAATTGGGTTTTAAGTGTTCAGAAACATGCTGTGTACTTTCCACATGAGTCATGAGTGAAGACTGCAATAGCTGGACAGAGTTGCTGTACATTTCCTTAAAGATTTTTTTTGTTTGTTTGTTTAATACTGTCGATGTAGAATTAGTGTCAACTTGAAAGAGGACAAACTTTGCCTTCTGGTGTCTTTGTCATCTGAGTGCAGGTTCTCTTTAGTTAGTTTTTGATGAAGAAATATGTACAATTTCAGTGAATCTCACTTGTGATGTAAAGACTTCAGGGTGCCAACCAAATGTACTGATGTCAATCTTTCTTTTTTTAATTTGAAGTAAACGAATTTTGCACTTTATTTTGTTAATTATTTGTTTGTAATGTATGTGGCTCCTTTACTGTAATTTCATTAAAATAAAGTTTAGAATTTCTAAAAGTGAAGTGCCTTCATTCTGAAATTACAAAAAAAAAATGATAATAGAAATACTGTTAAATCACTTCAAACGTAATATTGCAAGAATTTGATATTTGACATACCACTCAGTCGATTGACTGAATAACGTACGCATCAAATATCGTTTGAATACGTGATGGCGCCCCTTGGTGGTGCGACTAGGTACCACAATATTTGGGAGGGAAAGCTGCATTCACGGTTCGCTTTGCAACGTTTCAGTTCACGAGCGGAATGACCAAGCAATAGTGATTCAGCACTTGGTTCATATACACTTTAAATACCACATAATGTTAATCGTCAAGTCCATAAAACTGCACCAAAGTCTTCGTCAACCTAACCTGGTGTCAAACAACTGAACTGACCGACGATCTTGAACGCGACTCGGCAGCCACCTGTTAGCGTTACGATGGTGACCGTGGGTGAGTGTTTTACGTTGCAATTTCTCCCCTTTTCTTCGTAATTTTGTTCACTACGAACTAAACAATGAGCTATATTCATATATTTCTTGGGCATTCCTACTTCACTTTTTATTATTTGAAACAAATTCGACAAACGTTGACGTCGCAGACCTAAGGGATGTTGCTAAGGAAGTAAGCTAGCAAAATAGCTCCAGGTGCTAAATAAGCTGCATCACAGCTCGTGCTGTTTTGTACCGCGTTTTAAAGAAAGCCCAGTCTTGTAGTTATTCAGGTAGTGCGTCTGACTTGAACCTTAACCGAAACCGTGACTGTCCGTGTGCGTCGCGTGTTTTTCAGTGGAGATTCTGAGTCTCCTGCTGGTGTCGGTGCTGTGGGGCTGCACCAACCCTCTGCTGAAGAGAGGCACCGAGGGCATCGAAAACGTCACCAAAACCAACAGGATCTCGCAGCTGCTGGCCGAGGTCAAGTTTCTCTTCCTAAACTTGAAGGTGAATCTCAATAGCGAGTCGGCGAGTGTGTTCTGTCCCATGGTGATTGTGTAGTTCCAGCTGAATTCTGATCTCACTGTCTTTCATGCTGCTGCTGCTGCCCAGTACCTCATCCCGTTCCTCCTGAACCAGAGTGGCTCTGTGGTCTACTATTACACACTGTCCACAACAGGTGAGGCGAATACCTCACCATCACCACCCATTATACTCGTATTTCGCTTAGCAAACCTTTTGTTGAAGTCATGTAAGTGTATTATGTTCCTAGGTTTTTGAAGAAATCATGTGTTTTTGTCATCCAGACTTGTCTCTCGCCGTCCCTGTGGCAAACTCGCTCACCTTCCTCTGCACGCTGCTCACCGGGAAGATGCTGGGAGAAGAGTTTGGAGGCAGCCGTAAGTGTAACTGTTCACAACAACAAATCGACAATATGATTCTCAAAGCGCTCAGATCTGGAGCATGTCAAGGATTTTTTTTTTTATGGCACAGTTTGAGCCGAGTGGCACATTGACGTTGCATCCCTGTGGGATGTTTTAAATGTAGAAACAAAACTGAGCAGGCGTCGTCAAAGCGCTGTGTTGAGTAGAACAAGCATGAAATGTGTCTCATTTATTTAGTTGTGTAACAGAACAGTTGGCTTAGAGTTCTCTGGTGGCAATGATATGGTTTAGACGCAGTACAGTGCAGTACATTGAAATTTAATTAAATAAAAATATGGTAAATATCAGTTGAACAAGTTCCATTGAGTGGCATAAGAATGGAAAACAATGCAGTTAAAAAAAAAAACAACAACAACAGCATCAAATGGTGTAAATGCTGGCAGGAAGAGGTGTGTTTATTTTTCCTCTGAATAATAAAAAGTGATGTTTGAGTCACTGAGAAGTCACAGCCACCGGGAGGCATGAAAGCTGTTGAAATATATGTATGTGTCGTCCTACTTGGGTACTTAAAAGACCTGGATGAAAGAGAACCTTCGCAGATGTTTTTATTTTGATTTCAAACGCTGATGGAAAAGCCACCGCTGCAGCTTTGCTCCATTTGGATGTCTCCCCCCCCCCATTCCTTCTTACATCCACCCCCGACTCTGCAGAGGCCGTCGCAGGAATGCTCCTCACCATGGCTGGCATCACTTTGTGTGTCATTAGCTCCGTTGACGACGCCGGGCCCGGGGACGTGACACACTGACGGATAATCAGAACCAAAGACTCAAATCCCTTCAAGTGATTCCTCGGCAGGAGCAGGAACCGACCAAAGCACACAGCTGGAGCAGGACCAAAGAGGGAATTTTAGATTCGGCCGGCGGCTCGTTAAGAGCAACGGGACCTGGTGGGAGAATTATGCCGACTGGGTGTGATGTCGAGAAAAAGGCCGGTCCTGAAACTTGCAAGCGGCAAGTAGAAAAGGAAGCGGGTTGAGGCGGAGTTCACGTCAAGGCCACGCGGGATTTATGACCATCTTAAACGTCCGAGTTGAAGGCGACTGAGAGGAGTTATGGCGCTCGTATACAAGTTAGTGGGTGTTAACTTGTAGCTCGGCGTTCCCTGCTGCCCTGCCATGTGACTGGCATCTTGTGTTGACACCATAGAGACCACATACAGAGAAGGCCGAGGTCTAAAAAATGGGCCAGTTTGAGCCAATCTCTGGTTTAAACAGACATTTATCTTCTGGGTTGTAGAGCAAAAGAGACGCAACAGAGAAGAAATGTTTTGCTCAAGAATGTTTTCTTCTGTTTGAATAAGCTCCCTGTAAACTGTCCATCCATTTGCGCCAATTTTCCGAAGACGTGCGTGAAACTTTACTGTGAATAATAACGCTTTGACAATGTTGAAATGACACAAAACAATGTACAAATGACACTGGATATTCTTTTAATAAAATGTTGGCAAAACATACATTTTCATGATCTCATTATTGATTTCGGAAATCAATATACATTAAAGCTATAAAAAAAAAACTAAACTAAAATGTTTATCATGTAAATATGCCAAATGGAACAAATAGCGTCCTTAAACATTCACATGATGGTGCCGACACAGTGCTCGCAGCAACACTACCTTTGGGGAAACTAGTGGCTGGATGCCCTCCACTGTTAAACTAAGCTATACTGCTGCCCCTAGTGGTCCTTGCTCATTAAAAAATAGGTAGTTCACGTATTTGAAGGCATTTATTTCAATATAAAATGGAATAAATGGCAATGAAAAAAACAAAACAAAAATTTAGTTCAGCCTTGGCTCCAAGTGGATCGTTTGCTTTTCCCTAAACAATTACACAAAGCGTTCCTGAGACATAATTTTCTTTTAATAAAAAATCTACATTAAAAAAAACCTTGTTTCTATGCTCATCACAGCTAACAAAAAAACCCACCCTAAACACTTAAAATACATTCAGGTGGACACGTGGGCCATGGTGGAAGCTGTGATCAATGGGTGTTGCACCATGAAACAGTTACGGCGATCTGATCTCCTCCTGGTGACGGTTCTGCCCCACTGCAACAGATGGCGCCCCCTGTGGGACCTTATTATTATTAATAATTGTTAAAAAAAAAAAAAAAAAAAAAAAAATGCAATCAAACCTTTTTCTTCATGCCTGAACATGTTAGAAAGCGGTTACTGCTGGGTGTGAGTAGTGCACAAACTCACCTTGTCCTTCTCGTTTTTTCCTTGAGACGCTGACAAAGGCCGTGACGGCGGAGACGCGTGATTCGTCCTCGTCTCCTTTGCGAGCACACACACACACATTCATTGTTTGAGTGTTTTTTTTCAGCTCCAGAGAGCAGGCTGTTACATGTGTGTGCGTGTGTGTGTGTGTGTGTGTGTGTGTGTGTGTGTGTGTGTGTGTGTGTGTGTGTGTAGGCGTGCAATCCGCACCGGCGTTTGAGCAGAAGACTCCTGAGGCTTGGCTGTATTTCCTGTCTCATTCACGCCGTCATCCTCGGATGCCTTTGAAAAACAATATCAACCCAATTGCGCTGAAATGGAGAGGTTTTTTTTTTTTTCCCCCCATTGTGCAAACAACAAAAACAGAGCAGAGCCACCTACTCAAATGCGCGTACCTGTTTATGATGGTGTTTGCGTAGGCGTCCTTCCTCACTCTGCTGTCCCCTGTTTGTGATTTGTTCATCCCTCTAGAGAAATAGAATATGCAGAAACAGAAAAATGTTTGCGCACTTTAAAATGTGCAAAGTAGCTTTTTCTGTCAAGTCTGTCTCCTGAAACAATCCAGCATTACATTAGTGCAAAGATTCCCAAACAATCCCCACCTGCTCTTTGCCGTGCAGAGGGTCGGTTGGGTTGGCAATTTCCTCGTCCTCCACTGTTTCCGCCGCTCTCTTTGGAGAGACAGAGAATCAATCAACTGTAAATTTGTTTTAATATTACGCGCACTGCAGGTGAGAAGAACAATGAAGACGTCCTGGTCAGCTGACCTGGTCAACGGGAAGCTCCGTCACCGTGTTTTCGTCTTCGTGCACCTCTGTGGCCCCGCGAACCTCCTCTCTCCTCTTCCTCACTGCTCTCTTGAACACGCTGGGCTGAGCTGAAGAAAACACGATTCAGCTTTGTTTAGCAAACTGATCCCCCGCTTTTTTTTTATTTTTTATTTTTTTACATTTTTTCACTGGAAGATAACTAATAAAGAGCTGGGGGTGGATTCTAACCAAACCCGTTGACCAGAGGAGGCCTCGGTTGGTGGCGGTTATTGCGTATCTTGACCGGCTTGGCAAAGAACGCGGCGTTCTCGTCCGTCCCTTCCCCGCCGCTGCTCTGCTGGGCAGCTGACGGAGGCGCAGCTTCGTCACCGGTCGACTTCACCCTCCGGCCACCTGGTAAACCGTTTAGCTAAACATAACAGGGTGAGAAAAACTGTTCCTTACTTTTAACTGTGGGTAACTGGGTTAAACCACCATTCATCCAGTCTACTCGCCAATTTCCACTTTATTTGCTTCAACTTTATTCATGAAATTTCTACTTTACTCACGAAATTCCATCGCTTTTTATGTCGACGTTTCTCACGGAATTTTGACTTTATTCACGAAATTCCAACTTAAAACTTGAATTTAAAACTTCAATAAAAATCTCCTTCCTTTAATATATTTTTTCTCTTCCTGTGGCCCTAATCCTCTTTCATACACTTTTGTTTACCTCTGGGGAGTCGAGCAGAGCCGAGTCACTGTACTGATCCTCGGGGCCGACTTTTCGGTTCTAAAAGAGATGTACATACGTCACAGGTGACCATGCTAAGAAAAGAAAAAAAATACTCGTAGGTAAAACTACACTATTTACTGAAGTACCTCATTTCTCCTCATCAGTTTTCTCTTCCCTGGATGTTGTCTAAGAGATGAGAGGGGAAAATCAAAATCAAAAGGGACAAACAAAAGCTTTGTCCGTTCCCGTCTTCAGAACGGCCAAAACAAGTGCGCACATCTGCGCGGGCACACGCAGGCAGGACCTTTGCGTAACAATACCTCTCTGTTGCCTTTGAGAGCAGCAGCTCCACATATGGAAGTTTCTTGAACCTCTCGGTTCCCACAGCAACGTAGCAGCGGCCCGTCTCCAGCTCGGCGGCCGAGGTCACGGTCACCCCCTCCACAGAGCACAGCCTGACCCAAGGACAGGACGTTGTTGTTGTTTTGTTTTTTGTTTTTACTTAACCAGCCTGCAGAATCCACCTGTGCCTGCGTGACAGCTGTCAGTGCCACCGACCTGCGCACGGCTCCCGTTCTCAAGCTGACCTTCTCCGTGATGAGGCTAAGGATCTGTTCCAGCTCCTGCCGCATGCTCCGGGGAATGATGAATCGGAACGGTGGGCACAGAAGGTCCCCGTTACGGAAAACACTGGAGGAGAGGGCCCAGAAAAAAAAAAAAAAACTGTTTAGTTTTTGGTAGCCATTGGTTCAGTTCTTCTTTATCAGACATTATGTTAAATTGCTGTTCAATGGTTGGTACGAGTGCACAAGTTTGCTCCAAGCTAGCTGAATGAAACCTTTAGAAAGTGACCTTCCTTTTTTGTGCACAAGTGCAATGCCAGCCACTACAAATTAGGCTGGCCACATGGTGATTGAGGCAAGTAACTGAGAAGACCCTCGTTTTTCAGCTCATGCTGCAGCCTGTTCACTCACTGGCATAAAAATGTGTGGGGGAAAAAGGATCAGAAATGCCTTTTTAGAATGTGAACCTCATAGTAGTTTTCATTTTTTTTCAGAATTAATGACAGTTAGGTTTTGTTTTTGTTTGTTTTTTTAACTTAAAAGGGTAAATATCAAGTATGCCCTAAATGCACAAAGGATAATAATGACATTACATTTGCGTTCATAGCAGGTTTCACTTACTGTAAAATACAAGGAACCGGTATAAACTTCCTCCACTTTGCTGAGACATTTGGCCTCGGGATGACTTTGGCCTACAAAGGACAGATCAGATCCATCATAGCGTTATCATCCCTGCAGCCATATTGAAAAGTCCCCAATGGTTTTTGCGTCTACTGCAGTATAATCTGCACATCGGTAATGTCCATCACGAAGGGTGGGAGGGGATGATTGTTCCAACGGCGTAATGAATGACTAACTATTCTGCTCATGTCAGATTAAGTGCTGCAGCCATGGAAACCACAGTCTCTGACCGGAGGGCTCCTCTCAGAGCAGCGCCGTCCTGTATCAATGAAACCATGTCTTTGATAATGTAAGCCGACTGATCCGATCAAGTCAGACTGGCTGGATAATCACACCCCGGTACGATTTATTTATTTTTTTCCATTAAAGCTGCAGCCTCTGAACGTTTTTGTTGTCGGCCTGCCCAGACATGCACACATTGATGAAGCGTTACTTTTTCTTTTTTTTTTTTTTTTTACAGTCGGTTGAAAAACAACTGGCTTACATACCTTCTACACTGGTGCACAGCAACCACAACACAGCTTAGAAAAAAAAAAAAAAAAAAAGCAACTCAGCTTTCCAAGTGGCAGATGCTCAAAAGACACACAGTTACTCCCTGCTGCTTTCAGAAATCAGCAATGCTGATTATCTAAAAGCAACAACAAAAGATTTCCATGCTTGATAAACTACGCACTGTTGCTCAGCACACAATTCAAAAACATTTTTTAACGTCAATTTATTCATTTTCACGCAGCTTTAAAGCGGCTTTTTGAGATTACTGCTAAATGTTGTAGATTTACGTTGCACATGAACGACGGCAAACCGTCTCCGTGCACATCCTTGGCCGGAATAACGAGCGCTGAAACTACAATGAGCCAACAAGGATAATACCGCATGTCACAAAGTAGGTGATAATATTGCTGGTGAGATGATTTTTTTTATTCATTCATTTATTTATTTATTTTACTGCATTTATATAGCGCTTTTCCAGCACCTACGCGGTACCCAAAAGCGCTTTACAAAGGCCTCTCATTCACCCATTCACGCACACATTCATACACCAATTGGTGGCTGATGCCATGCAAGGCGCTGCCTAGCCCCATTAAGCGCTGCCTAACCCATTGAGAGCAATTTAGGGTGAAGTGTCTTGCCCAAGGACACAACGACGGACTAGGATGGAGAGGGATTTGAACCGCCAACCTTTCGGTCATTGGACAACCTGCTCTACCTCCTGAGCCACATTTCCTTCTTGGTTTTTCTTCAGTGTTGTTTTGATCCCCTGCAATTCAGTCTACTGTTAACTTTAACAATGAGCAGTCTATTCTCTTTTAACTACTATTTTGTTGTTTATTGTCCTAATGCGGTTTCTTATGTGTATTTCCATCGATCCAGCTCTAATCGCTGAGAGTACCAAAGAAGAACTTTAAAGGGGCTCCCTGCAGGGCACTGATTGACTGCTCTTGATTGCACAATAATTAACCTGTTGTATCTGGTGCACAGTAGTACGTGATTGCAGAGGCCAAGTGACTCACACCACCTGACTGAATATGCAAGTTTGAGCTTCTTATTAGTGGAAAAAATCCAGTTGTTACTTAGATGTTTAGTTTGGCCGCGGTCCAACGTGCAGGCCGGTGGCGCATTCCTGCTAGCGGAGCTGCGATTAATGAGTGATTAAGTTCAGCAGCTGGTCTTAAAAAAGAGCTTTCAGTGCGTAAAATGAAAAGATACCTGTGTTTCTTCGTGGGTGGCGGGTTGCTTTTTCGTTCTTGGGTTCAAGTAACTGAAAAATTCAAAAACATTGATTGCCTTTTTTTAACACTCACTTTTTATTTTCATCGTCCAATTACTTTTACTGTATTCTGCAAAATTGACTCTACTAATGTTATCTAACAATAAGACGTGTCTTGCCTGTCAGTGAATTTAATCAACCCTCTGTGATGTCACAGAGGGGACTGAGATTTCAACCAGGTTAGTGATCATACCACAAGTCAGTGTTTAGTCCACTATCTGTTGTAGTTTTTTTTTGTCTCCTTCAAAAAAACACAGACGGTCCAAGAAAGCATCATTCTTAGCTGGCGTGGCTGCAAACAATACACTGTTTTTTTGCAGAACTAGAATTAGTTTTGGACAATTAATCATGCATAGCTGCACCACTGGATGTTGGTCTTGAAAAACACAAAGATCTGAAAATCCGAATATGAGACCTCTTGAATTTGGACAAAACAGTTTTTCCAACTTACTCCAGTTTCTTGAACTTTTCAAAGCCTGCAGCAACATACTGGGCTCCCGTGCGGAGGTCCTCAAAGTCTGTGACCCTGTGGCCCTGTCTTGGGGTGTACAGGGTCCTGATGGCCAGAGGGGCACCGATGCTCTGGGTCACTTCTGTCAGAAAGGCCTCCATGGTAGCCACCTGGCGCTGGTTGACCACGAACCTCCGGCCCGGGTGGAAGGGGTCTCCGTTCCTGTACACCATCACGCTCTTCACCGGGGGCAAGACGGTCATACCGGTGGTGCCCGTCGCCATTTCCAAGCGAGCTGTTGCCGTCAAAGTGCAAAAGATGCACTTTTTAGACAACAGGTTGAGCACATTCAAAGTCAAATTAAACCTCCGGCTCTATTTTTCCCTGCTTATCTTGGTAGTGCAGGTATTTACATTCCTTTGCTCACTTCAGGCACACACACACACACACACACACACACACGCACACACAATCTTTGATCCACGCACACGCTACTCACAAGGCTGGTGCTGAAGAGGAGAGGAAATCTCCAAAATTGGGAGTCAGAAAGGTGAGGATCAGCCCCGACTGTTGTGGTGACTGTCCGTCTGGACTCTCACTCGCTGTATTCCGCTCGCATGCACTCTGCTCCACTGACGGTGGCGAGTATATCCCAGTTGCTATGGCAGCATGACAGCAATGACTGGCTTTGTGGGCCAGACCATCAGTGGCAACCACAACAAAAGAGACGGACGAATGGTGGGGGGCGGAGAGAGGGAGGATCAGCTCGTCGTAAGTGGAATCAATGAGATAACCCCTCGACCCGGAGTCTGTTTTCTACACAAAATAATATGTCGCTTGCATCTTGTGTAGCAGAACTACCAAGCAGGTTTGAGAGGCGGCAAGAGGCAGGACAACTGCCTGGTCAAGGGTATTTAAAATGACCCTTTTTACTCTACAACTGAAATAAAAAAGTCAAACAAAAACTCTTTAATTGATCTTCATTGTTATGATATGATAATTTGGCAGCTGTTGAGTCGAGTACTCGCAGGCTTCATGTTCTTAGTAACTGGACATTTGTTGTGATACGGCAAGAAATTTGAGCTTCTCAGTCACAGCAGAAACTTGTTTTGGGCCCAAGAGCTTTTTCCTTTGTGTCAGAAAATCAAGCTCGCACCGGGAAGCATGAAAAATATAATTTATTCATCTTTGTCACAAATACAATACACAATACTCAGAACCTGTACACTATATAATAAATATGATGGAATATATGACTGACTAATTTATTCTAAAGCATTTTATTTACAGTGTTTATCTTCATGTTCACAAACGCACAACAACGGTCTCATATTCTGAAGTCCAGCTCGGATTACTGCTGCTGTCAGGAAACACTCAGCCTGTTCTTCAGTGACAGGTACTATAGAGGAGAAGATTAGGGGGAAAAAAAAAAAAATCAATGTTATAATTGTGTGAATATTTCAACTCACAGGTAGATAGATGAGCCAATGCTCAGTGCATGACAATTATTTCGCCAAGTTACAGTCACTGTGAACAACTGTTTGTGGCATTCGGTGTCAATTGCGAAAGTCATTCCACATTTTGGCAGTTTTACACTCACAGAAGCTGAAGACTGAGTCATGAAAGCAGCGATGCAGGATTGATAAGTGTATTCATTCACTTTTGCTCAAGTGTTTTATTAATTTACTAGGCAAAGGGCAAAGTGAATTAATGTCCACAAGTGAACAGCAAATGTCTTTGTCTTGAAGAAGACGTCGTTTTGACAACGTGATGGTGGTGATAAATGAAGAGAGATCTTGCTCCTTTGCGCTCGCTGTACCTTCTTCCTGCTGTCGATGGCCTGCTGCAGCCAGAGCAGCTCCATGGTCAGAGTGTTTCTGTGGAGACGCAGGGCCTCGCTGGTACGGGGCACTGCCTGAGCTGAGCAGAACTGCCTGCAGCCTAAAAAGTTGACAATTGAAAGTTGTTCAGTCAAAAAAAATAAAAATAAAAATTATAATATTATATTATAAAACCATACTACAAATAAGAGTGTTGCAAGTGCTTGTACAAAATAATGGATAACTATCAAGACAATCTGAAACATTAGCTTGTGTTTTTCATCTCAAAAGTAGCAGCCAAAGGTACTGTTGTTAAACGTGCAATTCTAACCTTTGGCAGCTGGACCAAAGTTCATGTCAAGCTCCAAACTGCTCCACACGGCGGTGGAGTCTCCTGCGCTGTCCAGCATCCTTCTGTCCTTCTCCTTGAGTCCCTGAGCATCTCCTGCATCTTTACAGCCGGTTGCACAATCCCTCAGAGGAGATGCCTGGCTCTTGGGTTGTGGCTCGTCTCGGTCAGCGTCCGTCCTTAAAGGGTCTCTCTGCTGTCCCTCTGATGTGTCCCCACCGACGTCTTGCACGGGATCAGACGCTTTAAAGGTCGAACTGCTGCTCGGTGCGAACGGGCCGTCCTGTTGATGCGTGATCAGAGATGTAATTAAAACTAAACACCCCATTAAGGGACATTCTAAACTTCTTAACGTAGCGTAATGACCGAAAAAGGCGACCAATCATCACCGAAATGCACGTGGACATCTCTAGTCATGCCCACTTTCACCGCTCCAAAAACCAAAATGATAAACCTTATGGATACTGTTCACGTTACTTTCACCTCTCCAGCCTTTTCTAAGCCTTTTTCTCTATAATGAGCACTTATGGGGAGGAAAAGGTTTAACATGGACATTATCCATAAAACAGGCGTAATCGTTTTGGTTTTTGGAGAGTTGGGAGAGGGCATGACGAGAGATGTCCACACGAAATTTGGCGACGACGTTACGCTTTTTACGTAAAGCGTTACAGAATGCCCCCCTTTCATACCGGTGATTCGCCACAGCTGCACTGACTTACGACATCCGAAAAGTGGGGGAGAGGTATCACCGTCTCCCTCCACCTCAGGTGTGTCAGTCCGCCGTCGATCTCCTTCACGATGTCTTCAAAGTCGTCTCGTGCACGTCGCACTTCTTTTCTCACCAGGGATCCGCGTGCGCGTGCCTTGTGAATACAAAAAAGTAACGTTACGTAGACACAGGTCCGTTAGCTGCTACTGTGGTCACGCCCGTGCTAACCACAAGGCTAGCTGCTATTTAGCACCCAGTACTACTTTCCGTAAGTTAGCAAAAGCTGCTAAACACACTTAGTTGACGGCCGAACACGTTAATAGCGCGCCAACCGAGACCAGAAGTTGCTTAGTTAAATATCACCACTGCTACCTGAAAACGGGTGAGCGTCTTCTCCCATTCGCTTCTCTCCATCGCTATGGCAACATGACAGCGTGAGCGGGAGACGAACTCAAACTTTTCATTATGTTCCGGTGTCAAGCGAAAAAAATAAAAGCCGCATTTTGGAGGCTAGCCACGCAAGCAGCTCACCTTAGCTTGTCATTTAAGACATTCGCTCTATTATACACTTGTAGTTGAGCTAACAGTTATCGCAGCATTCGGATATTTGAAATAACGCTTTAGTGAGAAGCAGTTATACACGTGTGGGTGTATTTTGAAAAGACAACGTACGGAAGTGACCTCCGCGTTGCCAGAAGTGAACACATTGCAATGTTGGTTCTACGCGCACGCCGGCACTTTTCCTTCAGTGTCGCCGCTGTTACCTCAAAATGAGTGGCGCTTCGAATCAGAGGACTTTGTTTCAGAGCTGGGGCCGAGCAGTCTCCCAAAACAGTGATGCCCAACCAGCAAAAAGTGGTAAGAAACCAGCCGGACGCCAGAGGACGACCCCCGGAAACTGCAATCAGGTAGCCAAAACTAAAGCATCTGGACGTCCTCCGTGGCTTGAAGTCGGCCAGGAGTCCACGCACACGTCAGAGGAGCCCCAACCCGCGTGTGAAGACGGTGAAGACGATGACGATCTCATGTTGGTCGCTGTCTACGAGGCTGAGAAGAGCCTGCAGCTCGACCAAGAGCAGCCCTGTCAGGTTGTCAATCCTGTTGGGATGGACAGTACTGCCTCCTCCTCCTCCTTCATCCCCTCCAGTGGGCAGACATACCCAGACTTTCCAGGCTTTGACAGCTCGTCGGCCAAGGTGTGGATCTACCCCACCAACTATCCCATCAGGGACTACCAGCTGAAGATATCCGGAGCTGCCCTTTTCCAGAACACACTGGTGTGTCTCCCCACTGGCCTTGGGAAGACCTTCATTGCCGCCGTGGTGATGTACAACTTCTACCGCTGGTATCCGTCGGGAAAGATCGTGTTCATGGCTCCCACCAAGCCACTGGTGGCGCAGCAGATCGAGGCGTGTTACAAAGTGATGGGGATACCTCAGACGCACATGGCCGAGCTGACAGGTAAATCATGATGATGCGGAATTCTCGGACCTCATCGCTTTGTGCATCTCGAAGAGTCTGTCTTTGTGTGTGTGTGTGTGTGTGTGTGTGTGTGTGTGTGTGTGTGTGTGTGCGTCTGAAGGGAGCACCGCCGCCAAGCAGAGACAGGAGATATGGAGGGCCAAGCGGGTCTTCTTCCTCACGCCTCAGGTCATGGTCAATGACCTGTCCAGAGAGACCTGCCCGGCCCAACAGATCAAGTGTGTGGTGATCGATGAGGCCCACAAAGCGCTGGGCAACCACGCCTACTGTCAGGTAACCACCGATCGGAGATCGCAGCCTTGTCACAGCTTTCCAAATTTCCAAATCAGATTTTGCTACTAAGTCAATGTAAGGTAACTCCTGCAGGTGCATTCCACTTAAAACTTATAGGTTAACTTTTTTTTTTTTGCTTTTGTGATGAAAGTGATGTCCTAGTAAGTGGTGCTGTCCATAGCATTATTTTAATTTGGCTGATGTAATTATACTGTACTGTAATGCAAGGGCATCCAATGTAAAACCACAACCATGTTGTCCAAACTTCTCTCTTCTTCTCACTTGCTTCACTTGCAGAACTGTATGCAATATCAAATTTGCCGCAGCGCGACAATTTGTGTTAGACATCTAAAAGTAGAAATTGAGGTTAAGTGCTGCCGTGCCTGGTGGGAATGTGTCCTCAGTGCTGGTCAACAATGGAAGTCAATGAGGATTTGCAGTAGTTGTTGTTTAGGTACAGTGCAAAACTATGTCATCTAGTGGTAAGTCTTGTGTATAACGTTGAAGAGTTGGCACAGAAACCTAAGCCGTGTACCCCTTAAACCAAACATATATTGACAATCCAGTCTGACAATCAGTAAGATCGTAAAATAAGAACATAGTGGTTTATAATGAAGTAAAACCCAATTATACTTGACCAATAAGCTGCCCTGAAAGACTGTTCAGCTGAGTGAAACTGTGCCTCATATAAACAAACTTGCATTCAAAGAGGCCTATATCCTCATTGATGACATGCAAAAAAGAGAAAACAAGAATAAAAGCCCATTAGTTCATTGTACAGTTGTGGATTGAAACAACTTTTCCATTGCCTTTCCATTCTCGCAGGTGGTCAGACAACTTGCCGGCCAGACTCTGCAGTTCCGCATTCTGGCTCTCAGTGCGACTCCTGGCGGGGACACAAAGGCATGCGCTCATCGCCCACTGTTAAGCATGTTAATGAATCCCACCAGCGCCAAATGTTTGACTCCGTCGTTCCTCTCCCGCTTCCTCCCTGCAGTCGGTGCAGTCTGTCATCTCTAATTTGCTGGTCTCCCACATTGAGCTGCGTTCGGACGAGAGCCCGGACATTCGAGCCCATTGCCACCAACGCAATGTGGAAAAAGTGGTGGTTCCTCTTGGAGAGGCCCTTTCTGCGCACCAGGCTCGCTACCTTCAGGTAAGGAGTGACCTACCGTTTCCACTTTTACTTGGAATGAGAAAAAAACATTCACAAAACAACACACACACTTTGATTGAAGCCGTTTTTGCCTCAGTGGTTTTATTTTCCACCGTTCATTATGTAAAAATGTGCTTTTTCTTTGGCTCTTTGCTGCCACCTTTAGGACAATAACCTGCCTGTTGGTCCAAAATAAAAAAAAAAGGCTCTTGGCTGCAATCCTTTGCACAGCATCGCAGCATTACCTCGGTGGTTTAAACTGATTGATTTGCCATGAAGGCGGCATCCTGCAATGTCTGGCTTCTGGTGTCAGTGGACTAAACTGATTCTGGGTGATTAGCAAACTCTGCAGGCTCCCTCTTCGCTGTTGGTCCACTCTGTACTGCCCAGCAAGTGGTTTCATCTGTTTGGACCGCTGGAATGTGACACCTGTACTCGCAAATAGAGATCTGTTGCATGTTGGCTCATCTTTAAGTGTTTAATTTCCTCTGTTTTGATCCAACCCCCTCGCCACCCCCCAGAGAATAAGTTTTTTCCACACGCTCATTTTTCCTCCCTGAAAAATTCTTGCACTTGATTTGACTCCCACTTCTTAATGCCTCAAATCTGGAGGCTGCCTGCTAGCATTTAGCCCGAAAATCAAAAGTGTTGGGCAAATCAGAAAAATGAGCCAGTCATGCAGACAGCTAGGGAGTTTTTTTTTTTTAATTCTCATTTTTTCCTTTAATCAATGGCTTATTTGGGCTGAAACAGTGGGGGAAGAATGATCCGTCAAACCACAGAAACAGTTTGTGTTTCTGTGCTTTTTTATTTTATTTTTTTCCCCCGTTTCCTGGATGGAGATTGAAGGCTGAAATGAAAATCTAAACCAGAGCGAAAAGGGACTGCATCTGTGACGGCTTGTGAGAGCCGATCGTGTTACCGCGCGCCAGTAACTGAGCTCCAGTTCTTCCCTTGAAATAGGTTATGCTATGTTTCAGAACAACGTTGGGCGTGACCCTTTTTTATTCCAGTAGAAAGGAAGGAACCCCCCCCCCCAGGATGTTCTGCCATAAGTATACATCAGTTCCCAACCCTTGATGCTCCTTTAATGCTCGACTGTGAAGTGGTGACTTTGTTGTTGTGCCAAAAGGAATTGTCTTAACTTGCGTTTTGTGTTAGAAGTGCGAAAAGACTGTGTCACAATACAATTTAAAAGACAGGGAATAAGAACATTTTATTGAACAAAGAGAACCACAGTAGCATGTGTTGTTGTCTCACTTGGATTTTTCACAGCACAGCACACATTTTTTTTTTTTTTTTTGCAGCAAAACACTATAAAATAAGCAGAGACGAAGGAAAGAAAAAAAAAATCATCAGACTTGCTGTTCCCGTATAACCACGTTCTTAAAGGGAAAACTAACCAACATCTGTCATGGCTTTGTAAGTGTGTACCCAACACAGCTGTCATAGAGTGGCATATCGACTCTACATAGACATTTAATGCAAAACCGATTTCTTTGGACTCCCGTGTGTTTGTGACGTCAACCAGACTGCTCGTGTGTGAGACTGGGCAAAGTTCCCCAACTCAATACCAACTTTAATACATGATCAATTATTTTTTCCCACCCTCAACACTGTCTGAGTTCATGAACGAATGACATTTGATCCTTTTTTTCCTTACATTTTATGGTCATGTTTTTTTTTTTTCTTTTCGTTTTCCACGTTTTGATTTGCCTGCCAGCCAGAACTTTGAGTCGCCCTGTTCTGACAAAATCCACAAACAGCGAACATTCCACTAATTCACTTCCAGTTATTTCAAACGGCGCCCGAGCAGTAAAGACACACCTTCATGAGCACAAACATTCAGCATCAGAAGATGTTCCACTAGAACTGAAATTTTAGGAGTAGCTGGTTTGACTCATCACCTGGTTTGCGTTGTACATAAGATAAAAATTACAGACTTCTCACAACCCTGAATGAACCTTTGTTCCTTAGATTGGTAATAGAACATTATAAAGAGTTTCAACTAAAAATAGAATGTAGATTTTTTTTTTTTTTATTTCTTAAAGAGTATGATCACAGTATACATCTTCTTTGTGCTCTCTGCCTTTTTCTTGGTTGCATTGTTTACTGAGCAGCAGCAGGTCTGAGCGGATGCATATTGGACTGAACGGTGGCGGCAAGAGTAGCAGGTAGAAAAAGCACAAGATAGAGGTAAAGAGGTCGTAGTTTTGTTTCTTCTCTGTATTAACCGACTGGAAACATGGATTTGCGACGAGGCGAGCGTTACGACTGGTACTCTGTGATTGTCATCCAGCAGTAAAATCTGTGAGTTTATAGCGGTTTGAAAAAGTGTCCTATTTCCGGTACATTCATGCGCGAACGCCTGGGAGCGACCTTTGATCGCCGGCGTTTTTTTTTTTTTGAAACGTAGCGTCAGCTCCTGCACTGACCTCGCGGGGGGCGGGGCTGCAGCCTCCCGACTAGCTTTAGTGTTCCCTTTGAGGCTGTGTTGTTTAGAGCGGATTCTGTCTCTCTCTCTCTGACTCAACCCGATCAAAACCTCACGCTGGGTTTTGGTTTGTCACCCTGCGACTACGCTACATGGCTTGTTGTTTGGGATACGGTTAAAAGCTTACCGGCTCTGAATCTAGAAATAACCTGCGGTGTACGTGACATCGTGTCGAAGACGCAAAAAACCTGGTGGTGATGACAAAAAAAAAAAAGGAATAAGAAAGAAAAGATAAAAGCAGCCCGACACGGAATTTTGCATTGCAATTTGCCAGCGACTCAGCAAGCGGTACAAGTGACATAGAAACCTTTTTTTTCTTTTTCTCCTTCCTCCGTTGTGCAAAGGCCTTCACCCCACGTGACGAGACAAGTGTAGCAGTGCAAGAGAAGAACAGACTTCAGCATATAGATAAGGCTGCACGACCTGCTCCTGCTGCGTTAAGACAGGCTGCTGAGTCCATGTGACAGCACTATGTTCACAGAGTGCCAACAGTTGCAAAAACAATATGCAGTGTAACACAAGGGGGTACCGAGCTGACGGAGGGATGGAGAGCTTTTTTTGTTTGTTTGTTTTAAACAACAACCTCGATGTAAGGGCAATGGGATGCTATGTGTCGGTTTCTATCGTTGAACTGTGAATATATAATTAAATGAACCTGAATTGGGGGGGGACCCAGAAAAAAAAAGAAAAAAACACAGCAAGGGCTTATTTTGACTGAAAAGTCCCAAAAATGAAGGTGATGGCGTGGACTTGTGCTGGTGGTCGTTTCAGGTATTGGCGGTGGGTAACATACTGAGGCTGAAGCTGGTTTGTGGCAGTGATTAGGGAGTCCTAATGACGCTCAAGGGTGTCGGGACGAGGACGCTGCCGCCGCTGCGACGCTCAGGGCCGCTCCAGGAACCAGATCTCGTTGTGACGGTTGCTGTGGGCGGGGTTGGTGTAGCCGGCCACGATGAACGAGTCGTTGACGCACACGCCGGGGGAGTCCAGGAGCTCCGCCATGGCGTTGATCTCGTTGATGATGGTCACCTCGTTCGTGGGGCCGGTGAATGGCCTGGACGAAGCAAAATTGTAAAAAACAAAAAAACACCACATTCCAGATCCTTTCTTTCTTTCTTTCTTTCTTTCTGACAAATAGTTTAAACTGCAGGTGGTCCCTGCGTAACATTTTGCAATTGGCATAGCGGCAGCAGTGTAACGTAACGCCACGGGTCTCCGTGACGGACAGAACCAGGATTCTACTTCAGAACCCCCACCTTGTGTATACGGTCGTGGCAGGCCAGATCTCTGTGAAGATTTCGCTGTCGGCAGGCTGCGGCGGCTGGGCCTGGTGCTCCGCAGGAAGGAAATAGGCCACAGTGACGTCATTTGACATCACTGAATGGGTTTCGTTCGTGCGCACCACTGTGACGATGGGGAGCGTCATTCCCAGGTAGTCTCCTAAAGAGTCGTTATAACCGCTTGAGTTGAAACGGAGACGTTTGCAAGCCAATGAAAGCCGAAGTTCGGCGTCTCGAGCGTCGGACTTACCTAAGGAGTTCTGCTGGCAGATGTACTTCATTATCCTCATAAAGCCGTAGCAGATGCTCTGTTCATAAGTGTCCTCGCGCATTCTGATACACGCCCAGTGGCCCTTCTCGTACTGCCGCTTCTCGTACAGCAGCTCGCCGCACTGAGGGACGACAGAACAGTGGGGCGGAGTTGAAAAATGACAACAGCAGCAGCGAGCGTGTTTAGGTGAACAAGTCGGTGCTTGACGTGTTGACTTGTGTCCTTCTGTCAAGACACGCGCCGTTCAGTCTGCTCGGGGTCAGTGCACTGAGACCTAGTCCAAGAATAGGTTTTCATGATTGTCCTTTGTTCAACCAGTCTCATGCCAAGTTTAAATGAACTAATTAACTCAGGGTAAACCAATTAGCCCTCTTTATTTATATGACCCCTTAGGGAACGGAGCAGATTATTGTAGTGGCCATCTTATTGACCGAGAGCAGAGCTTTTGTTTTTTGTTTTTTCTTTTTTAAATGGAATAATACTATGGCCAAGCTACACATGTGCACAACAGTTGTACAAGATTATGCTAAAAAGAAAGGCCAAAAAAATCTCCCTCTAGGCTTTTTATGTTGCCATTTGCACTCTTGCTCTCTGCTGAAGACGTCTCTTTCTTTTAAATTACACAGCTGCTGATTTATTTCATACGATAGCCAACTCCCTTCGCTTTCCTTCAAGATGAAGGGAAGCTTGCACGGGCCGCGTCTCGAGTCGTCACCTTTTCTTTGCGTGCCAGCAGGGTGTAGGAGATGTGTTCTCTCTGGTGGCGCCCTTGGTTGTTGCTGGCTAGCTGCTGAATGGGCTCGGCCATATCTGTCAGCGGACAAACAAACATGTGGTCAGTCCAAACCTGCGGTTAAAAGACAAGTTATTGTTTTACATGTGCTTTTTTTTTTTAATACCCCCACTCTCCCCTCTTTTGAGGGACAACTGGAGCTTTTTAGCTCCATCAACACTCGTGGTCGGCTGCCTCTGATTTGGACAGGGTGTCCGTCCATTTGGCGATCTGCTGGCAAGCTGTGTTGGTAGTTTGTGTGTGTGAGAAGATTGCCAGATGGGCAGAGTGCTGTGCCAGGATGTCGCTGAGTGTAATGTTTATTAGAGCTGATGGAGAGAACACTGACGAAAGCTGCCTAGGGCCAGGAATAGACTGGAATTAAGAGTGAGAGAGAAAAGCAGCATATTCCACCTATTGGAAATATAAAATAATAATAAGTATAATGATAATAATACCCTGCCTACGACAGCTGGGATAGGCTCCAGCAGACCCCCGTGACCCTGAGCTCGGGACTAAGCGGGTATGGAAAATGAATGAATGAATAATGATAATAATAAATGTTGAACCACTGTAACATTGCACTTCAGGTATTTATATTTAATCAGTTCGAGATGACAAGGGCAGGAGGGTCAGACGGATCTATGATATCGATCGTCTGACAACTAACAAAGTCATGACTTGGTTTGCATAGCGAGCATTTTATTCCACACCAACCCTCCCGACACAGAGGTTTCATTGTGTTTGACCAGTGAGGATGAGTCAGGTGCGACAGGCCAGTTTGCTTTTCTTTAATGTAAAACAGACGCAAAAAAAACAACAACCCCAAAACAAAACAGCAAACTAAAGGACTAATCTGCATAGATGCACAAACAGACGCGTCAGGATCTACGGTAGCAACTTTCGAGTTGCTCACTGGGTCTCGCAGCTGCCAACAATAACTTTTTAGTTAACATTCATGCCTGCCTCTCACCAACAGAATCATTATTTCCCTCATTTGAATCTGCAAACACCATCAGTGTGGTTTAGCGAGTGAAACAATTTTATAATTTCCACCAATAGCCTTGAGTGGATAAACTGCACTAGTTGTGTCAGTACACATCAGCCTTGGCAAAGGATACTAACACAGCTGTAGTAACATCGAGAAGAAGTTGTGGTTGCAACTAACTGTATCCAGGAATGTAATATCTTTGTTGGTGGACTAGAAAGATGACACCTTAATATTGTAAAGTTGTCATGTCAGCGCATTGTTCACAACTTGTTTACACCTCCTACCTTGCAAATTCAAGCTCAAGTGCACACATCTTTCTTTGTAGATTGTGGTATTCATCCCTCTGTTGTGACGCACAGTACAAAATTAGCACAGGCATAGAAAGTAGAACCTTACTGCAATGATATCAATATACAATAACGACGGCTACTTTGTGTGACTGCGGCCCATGTGTAAAGCATGACTGCTGCCGTGGTTTCACATGATATCTCAGTTGATGTGCACAATGTGGGTGGTTGAACCTGATGTTTTGAGGAACAACACTTGGGAAATGTGAGCCTTTTCTTTTCAGACTGGAAAGGTCTCTCAAATTAAACAGCTACAGCTGCCACAGACCTAAAGCCTTCTCCTGGGCTCTGTTGACCATCTCCATCCCAATTATAGGAAAGGGGTTTACAATGGCCTTGTCCTGGGCCCTGAGCTCCTGCATTAGTCGACTTAGCCACAACCTCAGTGCCAGTGCAGCAAAGGAAACTAATCCCTTCCCGGCTATGGCCTGTGCTCAAGTGAAGGAGGATTTTCCTGCATTTGCTACTGTATGCTTTGTGTGACCATGTTAAACAACAGCAACACTGCCGATATAAAGTGCCTACACTTGATGCAAAGTATCACGCAATCCTAAACTCTGCTTGCTATCATTGTAGCATCAACATCACCTGGAATATTGTTTTCTTTACATTTGGAGCTGTGTACATCTGTTTCTCTCACAGTCTCTGACATTAGGCCCTTGCTCATGGGCTGATTGTGGTCCGCTGGCTCACTGTGTTCGTAAGCCCTTAAACGTGTACGTAATTCTGACCTCTTTCAGCTTTTAGCCCTGACCCCCGCGTTTGTCTGCACAATTTCAATACGGGCTACGTGACTGACCTCCGCACCAGCTCACCGAGCTCCTAATTAAAACGTTGCACTAACAACATTCATTTGAAAGCATTTTTAACCCTCTAGCTTTGGCTTAAGCGACTGAATTGATGACACGTGATCCTAAACCACTTTGTAAACATGACTACCACATAGGATATCAGTATAAAGTGAGGTATTTATCTATTCACTGAAGTAAATGTGCTTTACAAATTATGTTTGGATCACTTAATTTCACTGAATTCAAAACACATCAACATGTTCATGCAGACACACACAAGAACTGCGCTGATGCGGGCACATAGAGTAGATAGTGATAGATGTTAGATAAATAATTCTAGAAGCTGTGTTGTCAAACAAAGCAACGTTCTAATGACATGTGTGTGTTAAAAGTAACGACAGTGGAATCAAATATAGACATGAACGCTTGCTTCCCCCCCCCCTTTTTTAATAGATGTTGGATAAATAATTCTAGAAGCTGTGTTGTCAAACAAAGCAACGTTCTAATGACATGTGTGTTAAAAGTAAAGACAGTGGAATCAAATATAGACATGACCGCTTGCATGTCCCCCCTCCCCCTTTTTTTAAATAGATGTTAGATAAATAATTCTAGGAGCTGTGTTGTCAAACAAAGCAACGTTCTAATGACGTGTGTGTTAAAAGTAAAGACAGCGGAATCAAAGATAGACATGAATGCTTTCATGTCACATTCTAACAGGACTGACTGTCTGGGGGCTCAACTTCATGTTTATCCACACAAACACTCACGCACACACACTAGTGTGTCAGAGGCCGTGTACTACTTTTACAGGGTGTCCTGACCACATTCCAGCCGTCTTACAAACACATTGTACACACCTTTACTCATTTGTAGCAGTCTCATGGCCCTTTTCCAGTAAAAAAAGAGCTCTCCATTAGGTAAAATTTATGTCTGAGTAAAATCACATCATTGTCTATGTTGTGTATATATTTTTTTTCATCGTGGATACCTGGGCAATTTGTGTAACCCATCCAAATCACCATTATTTTGAATTTGGTTTTTGACATATCTGGGGTACGAACGTCACACAATGAAGTTGCATGGGTCGGATCTGCATGCAAGCATGGCAATTTATTACTCTTATTACACCTTACAGAATTACACCTCAGTGTAACTGGGATACCTCTCCTGTTGTTGAGCATTGTCGAACATGTCATTTTAAGTTGCAACGAGAGGTTTTGTGACAATGTTTAATGAAATTACACTGCTGGGGTCTATTTGATAAAAGACGAGGCAGAAAAATGCCCAAGTGTACTTTGATGCGGGCTTCCAAAGCAATGCAAGTGCTAGCTTAGCCACTAGTCTGCAGTAGATGATTTGGGTTTGCATACGTTTAAAGATGATACATTTATATCAGACTAAGAAGCGAATGTTGAGTGATATCGTCTTTCCATTTCTGACTGAAAGGCGGAGAATGACTCGCATAGTTTATTTACAGGCACTTGAAACGATACGCTAACTCCTGAATAAGCGTTACGCAGGGTAGTACTTAGGTGGACATGTCAAATTAAAAGTGATTTGTTTGTTTATTCTTTATTTTTTTTTATTTTTTATTTTTTTAATGGTTTCATCCAGAAATAAGAGCGAGGGACCAAAACGGCGGCGAAAGCGCTCCAGTGTGAGGCTAACAGTATGATGCTAACCCTGTGCAAGTCGGTGTTTTTCCCTTTTCCGCGCTGGGCTCTGCTGTTATTATTACCACTAGCTTTATTATTATTGCTGTTTACCTTGATTCACTTCCACTTGGTGTCCTCTGGCCACTTCCTGCCAATAATGCAGCAGACGATTGTCACCGTCCTCCGTTGTTTCGACCTCTTCTTCGAGGCTGCCGTTGCCCGAGTCTGACAGCTGGTCTTCGGAGAAAGACTCGAGGTCCTCCAACGTGATCATCCCGGACTGCTCGGGCCCGATGCCATCGCCTCCGCCGCCGCCGCCGCCGCCGCCACCACCACCACTCATTTGGCAACCTCCTCGGTCCATGGCTGTCTCTCAAATTAACTAGCGCTTAAAAGTAGTATAAAAAAAAATAAAAAATAAAACAAAAGCCTTCAAAGAAATTCGGATTCAAGTGAGGCGTCGACCTCGTTGAGCCGATACTGAGAGTGCAGAGTTTCTCCGGCGCTACTTTCAGCAGAGAAAAACAGACACGTCGGCCTTCTCCGCGACGTGCGAGTCCATATTCCTGTCGTCAACGATACCGCCGACTATAAAGAAGCATGTTCCCTCGCCCGTTCGAACAGTTTCATAGAAAAAAGAACCCGAAGGCGAGGGAGGGGGATTTAGAGGGAACGTCGGCAGTGACCGGGTTGCAGCCGGAGCGCTACGCTTCGCTCTTTGAAGCGGGAGGAGACTGTGATGTTTACAGCAGAGGAGGGCGGACCACGTGATGCTTGCGGGCTCACCCGTCCCTCCCCACGCCCCTCCCTTCTTCCTTCCTCTGGACCGAAACCAGGATCTAATGCACCCAGAACCAAACCCTGCTTTCTGACAAGAGGAAGGAGCTCTCTGAGTGATGACTTTCAACAAGCATCTGCTCTCAAAAGAGCTCCGGTACTCATTAAGGTGGTGCATAGTTTGCTTTTTAATTTGTGCAGCGGCCCCTAGAGGTGCAAACACGTCATTAGTCCTTAGATTGGGTTCCTCGTCATGGTCGGTGTGAACGGAGCTGTAAAATCTTTCAGATTATGATTAGATGAAAACAGTTATGTGCTAATTTATTTTTATTTATTTATTTATTTTTTTTAAAGAAGCAAATTACACAGTTTGTATCCTATCAGTCTATCTCAGATACGGTGCATTTAAATAAACATCTACTAATTAAACACATACTATTCTGTTTCTACAATTTTCACCACCTCATAATTTCTTGACTTTTTTTTTTTTTTTAAAGATAAGTCACACTCACAGCCAGAACTTTTGCTTCAAAAATGATGTTTAGGACGTGCTTTTTTTAATTTTATTATTTTTTTAGCTGTCACCTCCCGCAGCAGATTTACTTTACTTTAAATTTGACTCTATCAGAAATAATTGGAGACAATTTTAACAGTCGCATCAGCCATACCGTAGTTGCAAACACAGCTTTGAATAGTCAGGTGTGTGAAATAGAAACTTCAGTGCACCCTAGAGATGGCTTTAATTACCTCTGCTCTCTGTTTGACTATTTCATTCAATATTTGTTCCCTCATTGCTGCTGATAGCAAACACATTTGATAACAAAAAAAAACAAAACAACTTTAATTTGTGCTTCGGGGCACTGGGGAGGCTTTCTCCTCATTTGTGACGCTGCAGCAGGCAGCCAACCACCATGTTGCTCCCTTCCACACTCACGTAGAGAGGAGGACGTTACATAATCCACTGTAGTCAGCGGGGGGAGCATCCATGTACACACACACACTGGTAAATTGTGGTATTCATCTCTCTTTTGTGACGCACAGTACAAAATTAGCACAGGCATAGAAAGTAGAACCTTACTGCAATGATATCAATATACAATAACGACGGCTACTTTGTGTGACTGCGGCCCATGTGTAAAGCATGACGGCTGCCGTGGTTTCACATGATATCTCAGTTGATGTGCACAATGTGGGTGGTTGAACCTGATGTTTTGAGGAACAACACTTGGGAAATGTGAGCCTTTTCTTTCCAGACTGGAAAGGTCTCTCAAATTAAACAGCTACACCTGCCACAGACCTAAAGCCTTCTCCTGGGCTCTGTTGACCATCTCCATCCCAATTATAGGAAAGGGGTTTACAATGGCCTTGTCCTGGGCCCTGAGCTCCTGCATTAGTCGACTTAGCCACAACCAGTTGTTGTGTGAAATAGAAACTTCAGTGCACCCTAGAAATGGCTTTAATTACCTCTGCAACAACAACAACAACAAAAAAAACCAACAACTTTAATCATGTATTTCTCTTTTATGTGATTTGTATTGCCCTTTTACATCTTGGCCAGAGGACTGCAGATGAAAACTAGTCTTTTGGCTAATTCTGGCTTCTTCTTTTTTTTCTTTTTTTAACCATGTCTATTCATGTGTTTTATAAAATTGTATTGTCCCCTTTCAAATAAAAAAAATAGTCAACTAGACAAATTTGTGCGCCTCAGGGCACTGGGGAGGATTTCTCGTCATTTGTGACGCTGCAGCAGGCTGCCAGCCACCATGTTGCTCCCTTCCACACTCACGTAGAGAGGAGGACATTACATAATCAATCCACTGTAGTCAGTGGGGGGAGCATCCATGTACACACACACACTGGTACTCTGGGGGAAAGGAGGGACCTTAGCAGCCCCCTGCAGGCTGTAACCCTCAGATCTATCCTCTTAGTGTATTGTGGTATTGTTTTTGTGCTCAGGTTGTCTATTTTAAACTGTCTTAGCTGCACAGTTATGACATTTTTATTTTGACCGTAATTCAAAACTTTAAAGAATTTTGAAGCAACAGTGTTTTCTTTTGTTTGGCTCATGTGGTTTGTACGCCGCTCATGAATGTGCTTCATTGAAATTTTAAGTACTCATCCGCATTATCTCCCTCTAAGCACTAGATGGTGTAGAATCTGTCACACAGTAAACAGTTACCATTTAAGTAACGGATATAAAAAATATTTAAAAAATAGTTTATAATGATGTAGAATGATCATAGGTCAGCAAAGACTTTAAACTTTGGAATATTGTAAATTATTATACGATTCCAGTGAACCCTGTGAGATTTTCTTGGTAGCTTGTCACCACATTTGGCAGTTCGCCCCTCTGACATCTTATTTACCTGTTAAGCTTCTTGTTTTTGAATCTTGGATCACATGCACCGACCTTACGTCATTGGCAGGCCTGCCAAACCAGTGTAAATAAAGGTCTGGAGTCGGGTGAAACAGCGGTTGATGTTTTCCAAAAGGCCAGCGGGGAATTAATAGTTGTTATTTAAGCCCTTGGCTTTTGCAGCTCACTCACATTTCAGCTCAGGTAAACATACTGAGGTTGAGCACCATCAGGGATTTTATTTCATCACTAACACGACTAAACACCAAACAAAACTAAAAATGATAACAGAACATTTTTTTATATTTTCCTATTTGTGTCACTGTCAGGGTAAAGTTGTTTAAGTGCATAAAATGAAAATTTTGTTTGCTCCCAACATGCTATAATGCAGTAGCCCTTTGTCATTTAGTTTTTTGTCTTTTATTCAGCTTTTTGCCTTACATGCTCTGATTATTTTGCTGTCTCGTCTCAATTTTTTCTTGACTTGTAGATATCAATAGTGTTGAAATTATCAATATAGGGCCAAAATATGTGCAAGGAGTTAAGATAGGTTTTTTCATAATGTAGTTATTCAACATTTTCTCATTAGATTTCATGAATGATGACAAAAATCAAAGACAGAAGTTGGCAAAAAAAAAAAGGGTAAAATAAAAAAAATGAACACGAACATGAAAACGTGGCCTTGTTCATGTGTAATTAACCCACATTGCTCGTCTATCACAAAATGTCTTTTTCCATACCCTATTTCTTTGGTTGGAGCATCTTTTCATCCGAGATTGAAATTTTAACGACCCAGACTCACATTATGCGTCGCCTTGAGGATGAATGGATGTTTTTGAAATTGCCCACCTGAAAAACTGCTTCCATCCCTGCTCCCATTATTCGGAAATGAGGACAGTCGGAAGAAGTAGTCCGACGCATTCAAACACTATTATGTGTCCCTTGTGGAAATAAGGCTGCATTTATGTCTGGGTGAGTGTGTTTAGCTTTTGCAGCTATACCTTTGTGCGCTCCGTCCTCAGTGGAACCACTGCTCCTCAATATTGGTTCCCTGCTAAGGTCGGGGTTAAGTAAAAGGGTTTGGCTGAATGAACGCAAGTGCAATGTCTTAGCAAGGATTAGCTGCGCAATCCCTTTGTGTGTGTGTGTGTGTGTGTGTGTGTGTGTGCGTGTGTGTTTGTCTGTGTGTGTGTTCCTGCTCCAGCTCCTCAGCGTGATGCATTACCCCTGTACACAGGGAACGGCCTATTATCAGCTAGCTGTGTGTCTGCCTGTTGCTCCCCCTGCCAGGTGCTGGAGAAGTTCACGTCTCGCCTGGTGCAAAACCGAGCCATGGGACACAAAGACCTGCGGACTCTCAGCAAATACCAGCTCATCCTTGCCAGGGACCAGTTCCGCAAAAACCCACCACCACACGTCAAGGCACTGACTGAGTTGATCGTTGTTATCGCCAGTTAAATCTCACACAGTGGGACTCTAGGTTTTAAACACCTGAATGAACTTTAAAAATACGGTGTGATTTTTTTTGAAAGTGTCGTTTGACAGCCAGCCGCCTTGCGACTGACTTCCTTCCGTGTCTTCACAGGGACCTCAGCAGGGAATGCTGGAGGGTGACTTTGCCCTTTGCATCAGCCTGTACCACGGCTACGAGCTGCTGATGCAAATGGGGCTCAGGTCTCTCTTTTTTTACATCCAAGGGATCATGGACGGGTCCCGAGGTGAGTCACCTCCACTCCATCTGCCTGCTGCATTCAAGGAATCCACCATTCACCTTCTCCCTGCAGTCTTCCAGGTGTTGCTCGCTCGTGTGTAATGTCTGTGTTTGATTCGGTGTTCAGAGATGTCCCGGGCTAGAAACGAGCTGCAGAGGACTCCCGCCTTAATGGACCTCTACCACGAGATGGAAGCGATGTTTGTCAAGCCATCTGCTGGTATTTGTGCCCTTTCCTTTCCATATAAACACCCTTTCTCAAGCTTGCAGTTCGACCAGGAATTTTTATGGATATTTGGATACCGCCTCTGCCCAATTAAGAAATAAAAAAAAGGGTGGTTTTACAAGGCACTGGTTGAAACTAGCATCACCTTGTATCAGACTAATCCCAATGACGAATGCTTCCAGGCCCAGATGAGCCATTCGTCTACAGCCATCCCAAACTGGAGAAACTGGAGGAGGTGGTGCTGCAGCATTTCAGACTGTGGGCTGAGAGCTCCGCTGACAATAAAGGTGATTTGCTTTTTATGGCAGCATGAGTGATTTATGACTCACCAACCAGTGTTCGGATTTAAAGCAATGAATTTGTTAATCCGCTGCGTTCAAACGGTAGCTAGAAGAGAACGTCGCGTTCATTTGTTGATATGCAGATTATCGAGTGATGTCGAAATCATGCGGAATTTGCTTTGCCAGTATGTTGTATCAACAATACGTGTTGATTCCCTGTCAGTGAACTCCCCGTAAATGAGAAAAGTGTATCTCTTAACCTTTAATCTCTCCTTTGCCCCTATTTCCATAAAGTCTGCAATGATTTTTTTTGCAAGGCTGATCCGTTGGAGTTTGTTGACAAAAACAATCTAAAAAATGTATGTATATTTCGTCAAATGGCCTCTTCGACGTCGCCTCATCACTTTTCTCTCAAATGCTCAGTTTCAGAGCCTCAGGAGGTGAGCACCAGGGTGATGATCTTCTCATCTTTCCGGGAGAGCGTGCAGGAAATCGCCGGCATGCTGAACCGCCACACTCCGCTCATAAGGGTCATGACCTTCATGGGCCAGGCCTCCGCCGGGAAGGGAGTCAAAGGGTTCACCCAAAAGGAGCAGCTAGAGGTAGAGGTCACAGTCGCTCATCGCATCGGTCAAGTAACTCGGCTGAGTTGGAAATGTTTGTGTGACGGAAAGCGTCGTCCTCGCTGTCACACTTACATCACTATATAATCATACCAAGGTAATCAAATAAATAGATGGGTGTGACTGTTCTGGTACAGATTTCTCTGCCGGTTGCTAAGCAATGGCAGTCTGTGCAGATAGATGACGGTCTGTGACATTTACCTGAAATGTGTTCGCACGTATATATTATATATCTATTTAATGCATTATATTACCGTTGCTGTGCAGTTTTTATATTGGTAATCAGCACATAAACCTTTGGCCTATAAAAACAACCAAAGTGAATCAATTTGGGCTGACAATACTCGCTTGAACGTAATATTTAATGCTTTCTCAGTACATCTTGATCTTCTTGTTTTGTTCTCAACGCCTCTTTTTTTTTTTTTTTTTTGTTAGCTGTCAACTTCGTTTTAGTCACCAACCTTGCATTGCAGCTGGATTGCTCAGGTTTCAGCTCTGCAATTTTGCCAAGGTCCAATAAGGACAGTGTTTTCACTCTCATTTAAAATTGTAATGGATTTTGCTTCCCTTCTGGATGAAGAGGCAGGAGGTATGTGGGTGCAAAGGAGCAGCTCCAGGCTGCTCAGGAAAAACAAAAAAATCTGAGAAAAAGTGAAACAGACAAGAACATTTTCACATGTAAGGCTGAAAATAAAGATGGCACTGGAGGATTTTTTAAAAATATATATTTTTGGTTACTTCCTACCAGCTTTTGATACAAGTGTAGTTTAGCCAAATGGCGATCTTGAGCAAATTCAGCAACAACAAATCGTATTTATTGGCTTGGGAAGACAGTTTAACAGTTCCCTTCCGCGTTCTGCCTGTCCTTTCCAAAGTGCCTTCTGTGGGCTCTTTACCTAATGGATGGGCCAGAGATTTAGCATTTTTTTTTTTCTGCAGGCAGATGTTCCAGGAATTTCAGGCTCAGCAGATGTCAAAATCTAAATAGCGTTGGTCTCACGTTGCTTGTGTGGCAGGTCGTGCACAGGTTCCGCCAGGGAGGCTTCAACACGCTGGTGTCAACCTGCGTGGGTGAAGAGGGCTTGGACATCGGGGAGGTGGACCTCATCGTCTGCTTCGACGCGCAGAAGAACCCCATCCGCCTGGTGCAGAGGATGGGACGCACGGGACGAAAGCGGCAGGGACGCATCGTGGTCGTTCTGGCTGAGGGGCGCGAGGAGAGGGTGGGTGTTGCTGCTCTGTGGAAACTGTGAAGTGGAAAGTGTGACGCTGCTGAAACACTGCGTACCACTGGAGTCCAGACCGGACGTATAAAACTCTTAAAGACTTGACTGCCTTTTTTGGTTCCTCAGACCTACAACCAGAGCCAGAGCAACAAGCGCAGCGTCTACAAGTCCATCATCGGCAACAAGAGCTGCTTCCACCTGTACCCCGACAGTCCTCGCATGCTCCCCCCGGGCGTGAACCCCGTCCTGCACAAGATGCACATCACCTGCGGCCTGTACGATCACGGGGAGAGCAGCCGGCGCTCCGCCAGAGGACGGCGCTCGCACTGCGAGGGCCGGCCGTCCCTCATCCACCCTCAGAACCTGAGTGAGTTCTCAGGACAGGAGTAGACTAGGAGTAAAAAAACATGTTTCAGTTCCATAAATGTGTGTCTTTCAGTCCGGCAGGGCCTTTCGACCTCAGACGGATTTCTGAGCAGCGCTGAATATTCAATTTGGGCGTCTACCATGAAGCTCTCCGAAGATGAAGCTCATCCAACCCTGAGAGATTCTCATTTTCTGTCTCTGCCCAGTGACCCTCCACCTCAGGTTTCTCCTCGCTGCCACCAGCCTCCGCATGTTCCCATTGGTTATCATGGACGGGTCTTAATGATGTTGCGTCACGGTTGTGCCCAGAAGGAGAGCCGTTGCAGAAACCCGGGGCCACTTCCCAGAGAGCTGTCCCTGTCCGAGTGGAGGCACTGGCAGCACAGAGCCCTGCCCACCCACGCCGTCGACCACTCCCTTCGCTGCCAGCACTTCGTCAAAGTGATGGAGCTCATTGACGGCATGAGAGAGGAAAACGAGGTGAGAACTGACGACCGCGCTTCCTGCTGCGTCACACGGCAGATTGCAAAAGCGCAACGTAAACATGAGAAAAGACAAGATTTTGTGTTCACACAAACAAAAAAAGGGGGCAGAGTTTTATAAACTCCACTGGTTGTGTTAAACGGAGTCAGCTGAGCTGCATGTGAGATACTACATTCATTCCCTGTAGCTGCAGGGCAAATTCCTGGCATGGTGAACAGGCTCCATGATGTAGTTGTGGTTATAGTTAATTTTTTCCCCCCTCTTTCAAATTTCTTTATTTTTAACCCGGCTGGTGCCATATTATCCCCTCCCCTCGACCTCCTTCCACCCCCAAGTTGAGTAACAACCGAAAATACCAAAGTCACAGAAACCGCCTTACGAAATCCAAAACGAGCAGCGCCGCGAGAGCAATGCCTCCTTTCATCAAGATGTTATTTCACCGGTGGCAAAATATTTTTATATATAGGTGAACTTGTTTTTCTTCCCACGCTCATACAGCTGCTGAAACCACAAGGCTCGCCGGCACCGGCCGATCTCGCCACTCGTAACTCTTACACCGTCAAACCCGGATACATCCTCATTTTGTCGGCGGTGGCTAATTGATAGCAATCTCGTTTACTTCCTGCTAACTCGTCGCTCGACGGTTACATCAGCACCAGCGGGAGGTCTGCTGGAACTAGCAGCGAGCGCGGCGAATCGATGAGTCAGAGCCGTGTGGCGTTGCCATGGGGGTGGTTTAAGGGTCGCGCTGAGACAAAGGATCACTCATAAGACTCCCCACGTCTGCAACTTTTCCAATTTACAACCGACACCTCGTCACCTCCAAAGATCTATTCTTAGACCAGAGTCTCCTGCTCCTCAACCAACAGCTACGCCTTGATCATGTTGTGCCACCAAAACAATGGCTCCTTAAATCTGCCCAAATCCTCGAAATTGGGTCGGAGATTTATGGCAAACAAAAAAACCCAACTTCTGGCTAAAACCAACAAGTACGGAGTCGGGGCGGGGGTGCTTTAGCTTTACCTCTTTTCTCTCCTTACTGCTTGTAGCTCTCTTCATGACACAGATGCAAATGTTTATTTAGACACATCTTGGAAGCATCCATTCATTCACGCCATGAGAACTGTAACGTAACGTATCATTCAACATAAAGTGCATAGTAATAAAGAGTAATAAATACAGATTACAGCAACTTCACGAGAGAGAAAATACTCTCACTGCACCTCAGTAAAGCTACCATGTGGTTTACAGCGGAGCGCGCCACCCAAAACGTTCCCCCTTGCAACAAAATAAAGGACTTTGGTTCCTTATTGTGTTTTAACATCAAATGAATTCACCGTAACATGAAATCATATTTTTAACCTTACATCAATTATTTATTTGTTTATTTATTTATTACACTTCATGAAATTCTGACAGCTTATTTTTAATTTTAAACGTATTCTTATGACAGAACATTTGTAGAACAGCATGTACACTGCTACTACTGTCTTTTTTTTCCTTTCCCCTTGCCGCATGAGTTTTGACCGTTGACCATTTGGCGGAGCGGATAAGATCTCGGCTCGCCGTGAAAACAAAACAGGATTACTTGGGCAAGATGGCAGCGAACGCCTCACATGCCTCCAATGATGAATTCAGGTCATCACGTAGCCGGTGAATGAACAAAGCCTTCAGTTCAAAACATTTGATCATATTTTTTTTTGCCCCCGCCGCCCTCTCATGTGCTCAGCATAACAAACGGCACATTGACTCCAATGCGCCGTCGACAATGTGTACAGACAATCGCCGCACAAGGAACGATGCATTATGATTTTCTTCACGGCCTCAATTTCACGACGAGCAATTGAATCCGCGTGCCTGTTTCCACGTCTAAAATATTTAGACGTTTAGAGCGCGTCATGCTGGCGCAACTGCAATCCTTTTGTTTGAGTGAAACCAGTGAGGAAAACAAGCAAAGCCCCCAGTCTTGACGCGCTCTTCAAATCGGGCTTGAAATGTCAGAAGGAGGAAGTAAACGAGTCAAACATTAACTGATGAGGCTGCGGCTCGTCGTGAGGTGATGACGGCTCGGGTTAGATAGCGGGCAACCTGCACCCTTTGTGCAAACTTCTTCTGTTTTCACGAAACCAGACGGCCAGCCGGCCACTGCTGGGGATGAGGCCGAGCGCAGCTGACCGCCTGCCTCACCGGCCTCAGCTTTTAACTCTGGACCTCAGGAACCAAAAAGAAGACAATTTATGAAAATCACAACTTTCTAAAAAAAAAAAAAGAAAAGAAAAATCACCTCAGACCTACATAACTGCACCCCACTTCTCTCTCTCTCTCTCTCTCTCTCTCTCTCTCTCTCTCTCTCTCTCGTTCTTTCTTTTTCTCTTCCTTCCTTCTGTCTTTCTTGCTTTCTCTATTTCTCAAAGCCTCGCACTTCAAAAACCATTAATATAATTTTGTGCAATTTTCTGTCTGGCCGAGTTCAAAAAAGCCACACTGTGTTTTCCATGCGTGCCGCTGCCTCTTTCTCTTTGCAGTGACGGGACACGGAGCAGACGTACAAGGCAGGGGGGGCCTCCTCCCCGTTGCTGTTATGTAACGGCGAGCCCTTACATAAATACAGGAAGCGGGAAGTAGGTCAGCCCGTGGTGGCCTACATGTGCAGTGAACTGTGCTGCTGGGGGGAACAGCAGATAAGGAGAGGTTAGCAGGCGACGGTTTCAAAGGCAACTTTAGTGTCGTCGGCGAGTTCGGCACATTTTGCGGGACGTTGTCGCGTACGGGAAGTTTGTTTTTATGCCGCTGTGTTACAACCTTTACAGAAAGTTCGCGCTAAATGGTCGGTGACTTCAAGTTGAAGTTCTAGAAGTGTGCGTGTGTGTGTCTGTGTTTGTCTTCTGCTGAAGAATCCAGAGAGGGAACACAGAGAGGAAAAAAAGCATGGGGCAGAAAGACAAGAGGAGGTCAGACAGGGACTACTAACCGCCCCAAACAGGGCAGCAGTTTGGATGTCGTCCCAGCCACCGATGCACCGAGGAGACATTAGAAAGTTTAAAAAAGGCCTCATTGATCCTGATGTTATCACAAGACCCATTTATTTAGACCGTGGGGTTTCTTCCTCGGCGTCCCACACAAGTGGCCAACAGGAGACGACAGGGTTGCAGGCTCACCACCGCCAGCAGTGACTCGACTTTCCTGGACGGAAAAAAAAACATTTTGGGGTTTAGAAAGGTAGGAAAAGTTTGCAGGCACAGACAAACTATTAACTCATTTGCCGGTCTGATGTTTTCAAATGGTCACGACCTGTTAAGACCAAAGACTAATAATAATAATGAAAATAATAATAATGTTGATCTTTTAGATGGAAACTATGGCTAAATCATTTGCTCCAGGGTTTTTTCTGGATTGACTCCAGAAAATTCCAGAATCAGCGTGTCAGAGTAATATAGCCAACAGTGGGAACAAACTTCCCTGGAAAGTCTTGAGTACAAGGCTGACGTCGAATCTGCTGCCACAGAATGGCTTTTGTGGTGTCCTAGTGACTGGTTCTCCCCCTTAGGGACAATAAAGTTCTCTTTTTAATTCCGAGATGCTTCAGTGTTTGGGCCTGGATTTCTAAGGTTTCTGGCTAATTTAGCAGCAACGGCAAAGATCCTCTACACTTATGTAAGATTTTTGCTTCTGTGTTCTCAACCGGGTGAAGTTGCGCTGCCTCGACCTGAGGAGGCTCATATCACATCTGAACTGATGGACTCGTCCTGCAGCAAAGTTTCTTCAGACTGATTTCTGATAAACGGCTCCCTCTGTGTGCGACCTTGAGCGGCAGATTTGTCCAATTGCCGTCACGGAAGCAGGCTTCCTCCATCTGCCTCTGTCTGCCTTTGCCTTCGTCATTGTGTTTATTCCCGTCGGCCCAGTGACATCCAGCCATCCAGATCCTTAACCTGATTATTAATTGAATGGGTGCGCCAAGGGTCGGAGGTTAATCCTGCGTGGATCCAGTTTGAATGGGCTTTCAGCACCTGAAAGCCTTGTTTATATTCCTGAGCGTGGTCTTTTAATGAACTGTGGACAGCTGAGGGTGTCTGGAGGCAAGTTGATACAGAACGTTGTCTTAGAGATTCATTTAAAGGTCCCATATTCTTTTCCTTTCAACATCTCAAATATTTTATCCATCCCAGATTCCAGTGGAGCAGTCTCACATCGTACATTATCAAAAAAAAAACATCAGGAAGTAGCATATTTACTACTTATACTACTACATATACTATAATACTGCTTTTACTGCTTTTAATGTTTAATTACTGTTACTCATTAACTACAATTGTTACTCACCTCCCTGTTTTCTCTTATTTTACTCCACATCCTTGATTTATTTGCTGGTATATTTTTAGTATTTCTACTGCAAATTTTATTCTGATGTATTATGATTATAATTATAATTATTAATATTTATCCCTCTCTTTGCAGTCTGCCCACTGTAATACCAATATACATGAAAACTTGCTTGGTGCTCTCTGACACACTCTCTTTTAAAGCGCCGCCTTTAAAAGCAATAACTCATTATTGTTTTTAGTCTGGAAAAATTTAAAAATCCTGTCACGAGTTTCTAAAATGACACTTGTTGTGTTGTGGAACAACTTGTTGAACACCTCCACAGACCTTCTCTCCGTTTGTCTGCTGAATTCTAAGGACTTTTGGAAGCAGCTGTTACATAAGCGATGTCGTCAAAAGACGGCGTGACTGGGCGTGTAGCCACTCGCTAGTCTCTGGTGGCAGCTCCCCAAACCCGCTTAACAGGAATCAGCCTAATTTAATGCGTTCATGCCACCTCAAGTCGATTTTTGTGGAACTCATTCTGGCTTCTTGAAAAAGTCAGAGGTGTTTTATACAGCATTTATTATTTATGAGAAGCCCACATTCAGCGCTTAATGAACTGATCCAAGACACGTCTAAAAAAGGGTGTAAAACTGTTTGCGCCTGTGTTTTATGGAGACGTAAATGCATACTTGACAATTTGTGGTTGCCAAGTCCAGCCTAGACGTCTTTCCAGTTTGGAAAGATCTCCAAACAAGAGGCACAAACTAAAAGAGGCACCACGAAAGATGTACAAAAAATAAAAAATAAAAAATCCCTCATGCATGTTTTTGTTAGGGAAGAGTAGGTGTCAGAAGCCCAGGTTGGAGGGTGATCGAAACGGTCGTGGGCCGGACGACAGACGCGGTTGTCTGCCAACTAGAGGGTCAGTGGGCCAAGGCCTCCTGATAGAGCTCCTGTTGCAGCCATCTGTTAGAAGAAGCCATGTTGTGCTGATTAAAAGGCAGCATTGTGTCTCTCCTGCTGAGTCGTTTGATTCAGCTTTGGGCGCCTTGCGCGCTGCAGTTCAAGTCATTGGCAACTTTTTTGCCAAGAGGAGGCCTTTTACCAATATTTCATTGTGTCGTGATTAAGTTATTCTGAGCAATTAATATCCAATTTGTATTATTTCCTGTGAGCTGTAACTGTAAAAGTGATTTTTTTTTTCATTTTTCCCAAACCTTTGGGACTTTTGTTCTTGCTTATGTCACTCTCACGCTGTTACCTGTGTGACATTATTCAATACAGTGATATAAGATGGCGCCTTACCTAACTTTTTATCGCCTTCTTCCGTGATAGAAGCAACAATTTGCTCCCAACACACACTGCCGCCCTCTCTCCACTTGCCTTTAGGCACCTTTTCATTTCCCTTCGCCGAGCATCTCCATCCTGCGGGTTGGAGGTTCGATGGCACCCCGCCGTCGCCCCACACCAGCTGCCGCTCCAGTGATTCACACACATGACAGATGCTGGTTGACTGCAGTGTGGGAGTGTGAAAAAAACAAACGTAGATAACCAGATGCATTCATTTTCAGAAAAAGCTGTTTTATTCGGATGTAAATCGGCCCCGTATGAAGCACATTTTAAGATTTTTCTTTTTCTTCACAGACTCTAGTAGATCTTTCTTCACGTGATCTCAAATTATATTTTAGCCTACTGTTTACAACCTTCCATGAAATCCTTGGTTTTAGCCTCCTGCTAAAATGTTTTGCCATTCAATGTGTTTGGAAGGGGACAAAAAGCAAAGTGGAGGATGGCAAACCTGGCAGGAGGTGTTGCTGCTCACCTTGGGGAGCTATCAGAGCCGTCTGTGACATCACAAAGGTCTGATTTTCCAGAACTGTAGGTTCTAGCCAGAGCACACTTCCTGAAAATCGGAGTATCAAAAGTAAAAGATGGATTTTTTTGCTTAGTTTTCTAACAAGCTATATTCCTTTTGAAGAACATTGGTAAGATGAGCATTGAATATCATGGAACCTTTTAACATTGAGGTTGTGGTGAAAATGTTGAGTTCTGTGTGTCGACAATAGCTTAATAAGATCTCTCCGGCTTCGTTTCCCTTCAAACTGTTTGTGTCCAGGGTGAATGCCAGTACGAGAAGGACCTTCTTCCTTATCTGCATGGTGAAGATAACCTTTCAAAAAACCGACAGAAGAACAAGAAAGGCTCAAAGACCCGGCCTAAATCCAGCAGCTCCAGACCCAAACCGTCCCGCTCCATGACCTTTGATCTGGAAGACATCGATGAGGACGCGACCGAGCAAAAACCATCTTCTCCACACAATAGGGTTATTGTGGTGGCGGGGGCGGCGGCGGGCCACAATGTGACGCATCCCGCGGATCCTGAGCCTCTATCCGATTCTCCTTCAAACGACCTCTGTGCCGAAGATGGCGTGTTTGACGACCGTGTCGTCCTGGAGGAGGACGCCACCGATTCGGAGCACACGGCAGCCGGGCCTGTGGATTTAGACGAGCGAGATGAAGATTTTGAACTTCGGGCAATGTTCTACCTTCCTAAATGGAGCCCAGCGTTTCCTCCCTTAACTGCCAAACTCCTCCCAGGAGGACAGGAGGGTCTGAAGGTCCTACTTGGTAACGTAGCGGAGCTCCTCTCCCGATCTCCACCACCGCTCCATTTAGATTTAGATTTGGAAGCTGATGTAGCTGCGTCGCCTCCTCCAGCCCACTGGGGGCCTCAGCAACCGTTCCAGGTCAGCTTCACGCTCGACGTGGAGGACGAGGACGACGATTTGTTGATGATGATGATGAGCGATGATGACTCCCCGAAAGCTGATTATGCACGTGGCAAAAAGACCAGTGACGACGGGCAGCCGGCAGCGGGGCCTCGTCTGGAGGAGCAGCAGCAGGATGTGGGCGGCAGGCCGGCGGACAGTCCAACCTGGGACGAGGTCTTCGACAAAGAGGACGCCGATGAAGATCACGTCGCGAGGGAAAATGGCATAGAGCCAAACATTCAGGTAGAGGAAATCAAAAGTGACAGTGATTCAGAGGAAGGCGTCAGCTGCCGGACCGTTACAAGGAAGGAGGAAGTGCCAGATGTGACTGACTGGAAAACGGTGCAGCCCGTAATGGAGAACAGCATGGACCTGTTTGAGGACGACGAGGCCTTTCTGCAGATGACCATCCCGGACATCTCCACCCCGGCCGTCACTCCGAGGACGTCCCTCGAGGCTGAAGGCGATGCCACCGGCACCAGACACACGTCCGCCACAACAAGCGGAGGACGTTCTTTGCTCACAAGCCCGACGTGTGGACCTCCACAGTCCAGGCTGAACCCTCTGGGACATCACAGCCCAACCACTACAAAGACGCCTCGTAGGGAACATGCAGGAGCAGCAGCAGCAGCAGCAGCAGAAGAACCAGCCGACTCAGTGGTCCAGCACAAGTCTCTCTTCGACGGCTCCCACGACTTCTTCTCCGTCAACTTCGACCTCTGCTACTCGCTGGAGGACTCCGAGGAGGAGGAGGAGCAGGAGAAGCCGCCAGCGGTCGGCTCCTCCACTCCCTTGAGCAGCTTCCACACATCCAGGAAGCCTCAAGAACCCTGCAAGGCCAGATTATCAACGCCGCAGACACAAGCGCCCCTCGGGGGAGAAAACTCCCGTCCCCTGACGTCTCCCCTGACGTCCCCCCTGTGGTTGCCGGGAGCTCGGCGGGCGGTCGCAACTCCGACTCTGCCCGCCGGCTTAAAGCGCCGGCGGCTGGAAGCTCAGGGGGCTTTGCAGGAGTTTGAAAGATCGGCCTGTGGGAGCGGAGGCTCCCGTCCTCGTCCAGGTTGGTTTTTTCAATCGACAAGAAACACGCTGAAACCTCAAACTGCAAAACCTTTTCTTTTGCGTTTTTTTCAACCAGATTCCTCATTTTCTCTCCCAGCGAGGTGGAGCAGCGACAGCGAGGACGACGTTTTGGTTCACAAAAGGCGGCAGAACAAGGTCGACCCGCTGTCCTCTCCGCAAGCGGTAAGAGGGCCGTTGGCAGCGCACATGTCTGTCTCTGTGGTTACACTCACCGAACCGGAAAATGTCTCCATTAACGAGCTGAAAGGTACATTTTAAAGGTCAACATTTGAGTTAAAAAAAAAAAAATCAGTTTTAACAATCATGCTTACAAAATTTTTTTCTGCCAATTGCTCGTTAGAATTGTAAGGCCTTTCCTTTTGGATAATCACCACAGCTCCACTGCACTCCCAGTGCGCCTTCGCTGGTGTAGGTGAGGTGGAGCTTTCCAGCTGTGCAGCCCGGAACACTCTAATGGGAATTGTCTGCGGCACCGGGAACCGTGCTGAGACCTGTAGTACTGAACGAGGCTGAGCTTTAATGCATAACAATACATATAGTGGACCTGGTGGTCGCAATCACCCAGCCACTTCAGGACCAGGGCAACAAGGAAACATACCTGCCCCTGCGGTCGCCATGATGACGAGCTCGCAAGCAGAAAAACATGAATTACAGTGCATTGGATAAAATAGCATGTGGACACACAGCGGAGTATAGGATGAATAGAATAGAAGTTTATGAGTGTGAAAGAGTTGTGTGATTTGTCCCCGACAGGCGAAGACGCCCAGTGAAGTGGACTCGCCGCTAGTGGTGGTTAACAGGAAGCGTTTAGCTGCACTTAACACAGTAAGACTTTTATTCATCAAGCCTCTAATTTGCCGCGCGGCTGAACGTATCCCACCCGGGCCTGATGTGATTAAAATACTTCTTCTGCGTGCACGTCTCATAACCATTTTCTCCGCCGTTGGGTAACGGCCGGCGTCAGCAGCCCGTCGAGGACGCGCATTTTCTAAACCCCTTTTGTTCTCCTCGCCGGCCTTCAGAGCGACGAGGTGGAGGGCGAAGCCGTCTCTGATGACGACTTCCTTAATGGGCCCGCGGCGACGCGGCGGAAGCCGGTGACGGACGGCCACCGAGTTCAGGAGAGAGAGGCCAAGGTCTGGTTGGTTCCTTTGATCAATGCAAATCTTAATGCTCCCATATTCCACCTGTTTTCAGGATGTAGCAGACCCTGACCTCAGCTGTGTAGCCTCACATGATTAACTGTCCTGAAAACTACAAATATCAAAAAACACAAAAAACATAGTTAGCCCTCTGTTTACAGCCTCCTGTGTAAGCCTCAAGTTTAGCTTTTGCTGTTAGCTTTCAGTCTAACAGTCTTTAAGTCTTACACCTCTTTAAGGATGTTGTCACCAACCTTAAAGAAGTATCATTGCCCTGTGTGACATCACAATGGTTATATTGGTGGGAAAAAAATGATCAAGTCATTTTTTTTTTTTTTGCATAATATGATGCTGAATGTGGTGGCAAATACAATTTAATGCTTGCCCGGAGGCGGGGAGAGATAAAATGCTCATATTTGTCTCAACTGGAACCGCACTGTTTTGCTCCTCTCATTCTTAAAATCTTTTCGGAAAAAAAGGTCTCGCCCGTAAACATCCACCAGAAACACACTCTCTTTTTGACGTGCCGCTCTCCTCCTCGCAGCGTGCCGGCCGTCGCAAAGGACGGCAGTTCCTGGACGTGGAGGCAGAGCTCTCGGAGGAAGGCGAGGAGGGCGTGTCGTCCGACGAAGACGACGGCGAGGAGCTGAATCGCTCCCTGGAAGGGTTTGTGGTCGGCAACACTCAGTGCTCGCAGGGCCTGAACGGTGGGACATCATTGTGGCTGCTAGTAAAGAAATGCATTAATTCCTTGGATTGGATCAACCTGTTTACCCTCTGGCCTTGTCTTCCGCCCCCTGCTGGCAGACTCTGAGATGCACTGTGTTTACCTGAAGTCGGTGAGAAGCCCTGCGGTCCAGGGCAAGTTCAAGATGTCCAACAGGAATCATCACAACATGGACATATTTTCCCAGGTATGCAGCTGATGCCACTCTTTTTTGGAGAGACTCCTACACTTGTTCATGGGCAATTTTTTATTTTATGTCCCCCAGGTGCCTGAAATGGATGAAACATATGCAGAGGACAGCTTTGTGGTGGGCAGTGAGGTGGAGGAGCAGGGGAGCAGCGAGGACGAGGCAGAAGAAGAAGAAGTCGAGCTCATGCCCGAGGACTCGCCCTACGTCGACGGGAAGCGGCAGTACGCCACCAGGCGGCGCGTCTTCCTGCACAGGGCCAGAGCGCGAGCTGGCTCCTCCTCCACCGCCACCACCAGCACCACCAGCACCACGCAGAGCAGAGCCGGAGCGAAAACCAAGCGCAGCCGCGTCATCCGCGTGAGCGACTCCAGCGACGAGGAGGCAGAAGTCCCCACCAAGCAGCAAGATCCCACCAAAGACTGTGCTGATGCTGTGCCCTTGTGGCTAAAGGTGGTGCAGCAGGAGCCCAGCGGGCCTCAGCAGAGCGAGAAACCCTCCACCTCGTCTCTAACTGTGGCCTCCAAGGTCTCACTGCTGAGCAAAACCCAGTGGCGTTCAAAGACAGAAGAAAAGCAGCATGAAAGGTAGAAGATGTTTTTTGTTTTTAAGTGCTTGCACAAAGAAATGTCCTGAGCCACTACAGCTTTTTTATTTTCTTCCACCTGCAGATGTCGCCAGAGCTTAGACAATCAGCATACGCTCTCTGACGAGTTGGACTTTGTGGAGTCGGAGTCCCTCCTGACCTCAAATAAACTGGCCCATGTAGGTTCACATCTTTATTCCACATTTACAATGTGTGACCTCTGCATAGTATATTTAGCCATCTGTTTACAGTCTTCTTCAAAATGTTCTGTTTCTCTTCCCTGTTTGAACTGATGATGATAGTAATTGACAGGCTTGAGAGTAGTCACTGTGTGAGTTGTGTAAAATGTTATATATTTTGCTTTCCACTGTCCAGACACTTCCTGGACACACATTAGCAACAGAAACAACAACAACAACGACAACAACAACAACCTCGGGTCCCTCAGCAACACCCGGTCCCGTTCACATCCTGGTGGACAGTCGCTGCATCAGCAGCGGCGTGGACCTGATGGCCTCCCTGCGTCAGCACCACGCGGCCACCGTCCACGTGTGCTCCCTGGACAGCAGCTACTTCATCGTCAGCAACCGCATGGCGGTGGAGAGGCACAGCCAATCGGATCTGGCCGCCATGCAGAACCGCAAGCGGCTGGTGGAGAGAGTGACGGGCATGCTGAGGCTGTTCGAGCGGGTTTGTCTCATCGTCGAGAAGGACCGGACCAAACCAGGTCAGAGGACACGGTGGACTGTGAAAAAAAATGATCGCAATCGTAAACGTTGTGTTTTTTGTGAAGAAATCGCAATGCTCTGTTCACTGTCTCCGTGTCGCAGGCGAAGTGCCGCGTCCCTTTCAGCGCACACGCTACTACGACAGCATCCTGGCGGCGCTGGTGCGCACCGGCGTGCGCCTGCTGTGGAGCGACGGCACCGCAGAGAGCGCCGCCCTGCTGGCCGCCCTGGCGAGGCTGGAGCAGCGCAAAGGTCAGGCCATCGCCGTGCCGACGGAGGTGCGTGGCCAGCACGGGCAGCAGGCCCTGCAGCTGTACCTGAGCCTGCCGTCCGTCAACTATGTCCAGGCCCTGAGCCTGAGTCACAACTTCAGATCTGTCGCTCAGCTCATCAACAGGTAAATGGTGGCTGTGTTGCTCAAATTTCAGTGCTAAAATCTTGCACACCCACTAATCTCAATTATTAATACATATATATTTTTTTTAAATTGGTCTGAAAATGAGCTGACTAGATAACCAGTGAGCTTACTTGAAGTTGGGCCAGCAGCAAGAAGCAACAGCTACTGGAGAGAAGCCCCATAATGCCCCAGAAACAGACAAAATACATTTTTCATTCATTGATTTTTCATATCAAACGGTGCCTCACCACCAGGTGGCAGCGTGCCGCTGCTGCCCCTCTCGTCAACATGACATCTCCAACTGTAGTACTCTGACTAAGCTGGTGAAAACACTCAGATTTGTCCAGTTCAGTGTGATAGACAGAGGTGCCGCTGATCCCCTCCCAGGTTGTGCTCCCCATGGGTGTTAAATCTAAATGAGTCTCCTCTTTCGTTCTGCTCCTCTTGCAGCTCCGTTGAGGCCATCCAGAAGGGAGGCTGCATGAGTCGGCCCAGGGCCGAGGAGATCTACCGCTTCCTGCGCTACTCCTGCGACTCCTTCCTCTTGAGCGCGTCGAAAGCGACAAAACCAAGTTAGCGGAAAGGGACTGACCGCATTTTTCATTCACTACACGCAACTCTCCATGTTGAGTTGCATATTCTGTTGATACGGTCACACCGGGACGACACTGCTAAAACACTAGGGGGTGCTGTGTATTCTCTCAGTGAGAGGAGATGCTCAGGGTGCTTTTCCAGCCTTTATGTGCAATAGCTAATTAAGAAGGCGACGTAATGAGTATTAGGAATGGCTAAAGACACTGACTAGTGAACAAGCCATGCACCACAGTCAGCCTCAGTCACTTCACATTATGGAAATACTGGTACGTTTGAAGAAATCTAACCATTGATGTAAACTTAAGTTATTATTTATATTGTCATGAAATAATGAAGAAATATATGTAAAATATATTCTGGAAAAAACAAAAACAAACATAGTGGCACATTTCTTTAATAAACTGCTACTTATGTACGCTTGTTTCCAAGTCTCGCTATATTCTTAGAAGAAAAACAGACAATCCCCACAATCGCCACAAGAGGTCAGTCTTTCTTCAACGGAAGATAGCAACTGAAAGATCTGGCAATTCACTGCAAGTCTCGCTTTCAGAACGTCTAACAACTGTAGATAGACGGTCAGGCTAGTCCAGTGGTTCTCAAACGTTCTCTGTCACGCCCCACCTTGGAGGAAGAAAAATTTTCATGCACCCCCCCAAAAAAAATAAAATAAAATTGGGAGCTAGAGGCCCCAAATTTGACATGGCTGTGTGAGGGATCCCGATGAACCTGCAAGTGGTCCCATGTCTCTAGGACAAACTTTTGACCCCATAGACTTGCATGGCATTAGTCAAACATTTTTCAGAAACACTGATTTTATTTCATCATTGTCAAAGCACTACACACAGTATGAGTGTAGCTTTGGTGCAAAGGATTTTTAGACATGACGTTTAATCAGTCGCAACAGTCAAGTTTATATCACATAGTAGACGTCAAAGGACAGCAAAAACAAAACAAAAAAAACAAAACACAGCATGATTATTACAGAAGCGAAGCAGAGAGACACGACATGTTCAGAGTTCCCGGCGTTTTGTCTGAGAAAAACCTGTTGGCATGTGAGGACATATGTATGTGGAACATCCTAGCTAAGAGACAAAACCAGTTTGCGATACTCATCGAAACTTACAGCGTTCAAAAGCTCTGAACGACATACTACATGTGACAGCGTAGAAGTCTGGACGTCTCGTGCGATTCGACATGTAACAAACTTGGAGTTAACCTTTTACACAACCGATATCTTAAATTACATTGAACATTAAACGTATTTTGGTTAAATTTTTAACAAGCCCTAAAACCGCAACAACATCATCATCGATCTCCCTGTGGGAAATCGGAAGCATAAAAACTTTGAGAACTCATGAAAATGTTCACATATACACGTCGAAGTAGTTGCCTCAGTTTAACCCTTCTAGATGAAGATGACCTGGACGAATGAGAACCTTTACAAGACATACGTTTACATATACAGTTTGCCAGTGTGTGCCTCAAAGTAAAATAAGGTGCTTCTTCGAACAAGGTACAGCATCCAGTCTAAATCGATTACGACTCCGTGGCTTTAGTGTGTGATGCTGACAACAGTTTAAGGCACATTTATTTTTTTTATAAAATTACACAGGTCTGACCTTTACAAAAATACAAATATGTATCCAAATAAATACATACAAGTGTACATTTACAGGGCTTGTTTGTGTGTGTGTGTGTGAGCTGTCTGATGTGTGCTGGTGTTTTCAGTGTGGCGGAGGAGGTGCCCTGAAGAGACACAAATATAAATATTAATGTTTGACAAACTCTTGGACAAACAATAAGTTTAATACTCAATACTTACTTACTTATTTGTTAGGCAACTCAAATTCCAAACAGTCCAAAGGGGAACATCTGCACACGATGAGGGCACAGTAACTCATGATTCCCAAATTATCCTAAACCTCCCTTAAAATTACTTTTTATTGAAAACATTTACAAAACGCAACAGCTCCGGAAAACAAAAACAGAATATATTTACAAGTTCTGCTTCAACCTTAAAATACATACAGTATCATATTAAATACTACATGTGGTCACTGTACTGACGCTGAACTAGAAGCAGTCCACCTTTGACCCCTGAGGTCACTGACCTTGACCTTGTGTTTTCTCAGCAGGCTCTGCTGCGGCTGTCGCTCACTGTTGCACGATGGCCTGCATGCCCTTCGGCTGCGGCTGCGGCTGCAGCGGCTGCAGCTGGGCGGCCTGCATCTCCGAGTCCGGGATGCTGCACTCCTCCGCGCCGCGCATGTACAACAGAAACAGAGTCACGGTGGCGAAGGTGGTGGCGTTGACCGGGAAGGCGCGCAGCAGCGTGGACGTGAGGCCGCGCGTGAACACGCTCCAGCCCTCCTTCCGCAGGCTCTGCCTCACGCAGTCCATGATGCCGCTGTACTGGTGGACGCCGCCCACGCCGTCGGCCTGGAGGCGCGACTTGATCACGTCCACGGGGTAGGTGGAGAGCCAGGAGGCGATGCCGGACATCCCGCCGGCGAACAGCAGCTTGGGGATCATGTACGGGTCCTCGGGCTCGCAGCCCAGGTAGCGCGTCAGCGTGTCGTACGCCAGGAAGTACACGCCGAAGCCGGGCGTCTCGCGCACCAGGGTGGTGACCATGCCGCGGTTGATGCCCCGCACGCCCTCCCTCCTGTAGATCCTCACCAGGCAGTCCAAGGAGTTCTTGTACACCTTCCTCATGGACTTCTTCTCGCCGGTGCCTTGCAGCTGCATGCGGGTCTTGGCCAGCTCCATGGGGCAGCAGATCACGCACTGGATGGCCCCCGCCGAGGCCCCGGCCAGGAACTGGTTGAGGGGCGTGTCGCGGCCCAGCTGCCGCATGACGTTGCCCTGGACGCCGAACACGATGGCGTTGATGAAGGTGAGGCCCATCATGGGCGAGCCGATGCCTTTGTAAAGCCCAAATGTCTGCGAGATGCAAAGACGTCACTGTGACACATGGAATGTTTTGCAACACAGCTGCATTCCCCCCCCCCCCGGGTTAAACCGTATGACTACTCAGTGATTTCCAAGCATTTCGCAACTATGAGACAAAATATTACGAGTCTAAAATATTGCACCGTGTCCCGTTTGGATAGAGAGAAGACTCTCCAACCACGTGGCCGGACTCAGTTGGCAGCACATTTGACTGGTAACAGATTTACCTCGAGGTAATAGGGTTGTCGTTAAATACACACCGCAGGGAACCGAGTCCCTTTCAAGTTTAGCTGCAGTTTATGAGCGAGTCCTGCTTGTACAGTGTGTGATTATTTTTTTTCAACCGCAACCTCAAGTCCTCAGGAAGTCAGAGGCCACGAAATGGGCACAACAGGAAGCTGGCTGTATGCAGGCCGCACAATGAAAATGCGAACTGAGCCGTGGCGGCAAAAACAAAACAAAACACAGTAGCCACATTTTAGCATCAAGACCATTGATACCAGACCACGTTTCTCTTGATAGCCGTTTGTTCAGTACGGACAAGAAAATCACAGTGTGTTTTTCTCCTGAGTCACCAAGAGATGGCGCTACATGTAAAATTAGAAAGGGATATTCCTAGAAGTCGTGGACTGTAATTTAAGAGGTGTGTGTACTGAAGTGCACCTGCTCTTGCTACTGAGTCAAATGCTGTATATCAGCTTTTTGACGGGTGGGCTGGAGCAGGAGCTGGATGGATGGATGGAGTGCTTTGGTGACCCACCTCACAGGAGAAAAAAATATTCCATGGGATATGAAGAAAACATGTGCATTAATGTCAGTTGAAAATGAACAAAAGCGTTAAAAACAAAAGATCTGTCTTTGAAGTCCAACTGTATTTCGCCCTTTATTGGAATGATTTTGTAAACAATGAAACTGAAAAAATGGATGAAATACAGCTTTTTTTTTATCACTTACTTACTATTAATATAATTTCTTCAAATTCGGTGGGCTGGATTAAAAAGATTAACGGGCCGTAGTTTGCCCACCCCTGCTGTATATGCTTTGGAAATTTTAACAAAGATACATATTTGGCCGTCACAGGCTGGACACATGCGGAGTCAGAGACGCCACCAATCTCCAACGACTTCCTCTTGGCTGAAAAAGCCCACCGGCCGAGTCTTTATTTAGCCCGTGCAGGTCTGAGGTCTTCCTGACAGATGCATTGGCCCCCTAAACCCTGTGACAGGAACGCGGTGCCCCGCCCCTTACTGTCACGCTCCATGTTAGGAGCATGCAGTCTGATCTTGGCCGGGTGCCTGTGTGTGTGGGTACGGGCCTGTAACTGGACCCTTCGGCAAGCCTGCTGCACGGCTGCCCGGGGAGAAAAGCTTGTTACTCGAAGGGCGCGAGAGCAGTTCTGAGTGAGAAACTAACAAAGTTAAGCATCAAACAGCCGCTTACCGACTCCTGGCGTATGATTGACTGGAAGCAGTGAAAGGTCCCGCGGTACAGAGGTTTGTCCACATTCTGAACTTGGAGCCTGACCTGCGGGCGACAGGCTCGGCGTTAGGGAGTTCACGTCGCGCATCGATTTTTCACCACAAGGGGGCCACAACAATTAGGAACACAACCTATTGTAATGCAGGCTTTAAAAAAAGGTAAACACAAACAGGCATAATTTGCAGGGCACAGTGGTGTTTCTTTTCAGGGCGGAAAAAGAAAAGTTAAAGGGGTGCAAGATGGAGGAGGAAAGAATCTACTGAGAATGAAGGAACAGACAGCCATAAAAACAAAAGATGCCTGTGCCATGTTGCTATAGTTTAAAGACAAAAACAGTTGGGTGGACAGGGAGGGGGGGAAGAAAGACCTTGACCATACTTACTAGGTCACACTCCCATGGAGAGGTTGTTTATTTCTCTCTCTCATCTACAACACAGTGACACTGCCGCTGTTAAAGACAGCCTCCCCCACGACACCAGCTCAAGGAGAGACGACAGTGAAAGCAAGAGGTACACAAGAGCTACAACCAAACCAATTCACCAGGCACCTCGGTGCGCGAGACCACTTGTGATTTAGCTCTGGAAAATAACAACAACAAAACAAAACAAAACAAAAAAACAGGGATAGCAGCCCGACTTGAGCGTGTGACTAGTTTCAGATATATGTACAATTTTGTGATGCGAACTTGTTAAGCGGTCCAAATTTCTCCCAACACGCTACAATTGTTTACAATAGGGATGTTAACAATTAAGCGATTATCGATTAATTGTCGATTAAAATTTTAATCGATTAAATGAAATTAGTTGCAATTAATCAAACATTTTTACACACATAGTTAATATCATAACAGTGTAGTGGCAGGAAAGAGCAATTCACCTGTAGATACTGTGCTGGTCATAATATACTTAGAACAAGTTATTTTTAAACAACTCAAAAAAAAAAAAGAAAAGTTGAAATGTGACCCATTAGAAGTCAACTTAAAGTCAGAGGATAAATGTTTAGGATGTTTTTACTGTTCTCTAATGTGAAAATGGGTCACATTGGACCCTCAACATTATTGAATGGTTAAATAATGTGTTCCTTACACATTTTTCATTGTGAAATTTAGGTTGTCAGGAAAAATTGCCCCTTATCAATTAATCGTTAATCGAGCGATAAGGACAATCAACTAGCGATTAATGAATTAATCGATAATATGCATCCATAGCTTTCAATATTCTTTCTTCCCATTAGATGCCACCAAGTCTTACACACTGGCCTTTTAGCACATGTAAATTTCCACTTGATTGCTGAATCTTTTTTTTTTTTTTTTTTAATGGCTTCACTGTTGACGTGCTGAAAGCTACGTTCCTCCGATTGCCCTTCCTTTGTACCCTGTACCCTGGTGTGTGTACCCTGTATCCTGGTGTGACCTGTGACCGGCCTCACACTGTGGTTGCATGTCAAATATTTGAATCTAACCGGAGGCCATAATTTCTGGATAATGTCAATCGTGAGAGGAGACTGAAGAGGGCGTGAAAGGAAAAAAAACCCACCTTTACAGTGTCAAACGGATGTCCCACCAAAACACCTGCAGCACCTAAAGAAACATAACGGTATATTAGGCATATCATTCAACCTAGTTTCATTGGAGGAACATGTGCAATTTGTATTCAGCATGTTTAGTTTTGTAAAGGCAATTTGAATCGCAAATAAAGTAAACAACAAAAATGAACGACGTTGCAAACGACGAGGGGGAGAAAAAAAAGAAGAAGCCTGAATTGTCATTTCACTTCTAGCAGCATTGTTTGATGGACAGACGCCCACCAGCTGGTGCACTGACAATGACTCGACTCTTCAGTAGAGAGATTGTACTTGAACTGTCTTGAACTTCCTACTACCCCTGCACTATATTTGGAAGGGGGCTGTCCTGCAAAGCGTGATCAGCTGATGTGTTGAATATGCATCGTCTCATTTAACATTTCATATACCGCCAAGCATCTAGAGTAAATAAGATTTCAGGCCCGTAAGCAGCTGACTCATCCCCCCCCCAGAGGCAAACAGGCCGTTTCTCCTGAGTACAAGCGCAGCTAATCGCCTGGTCACTGCACTGAACCGGCTGACGAAAGCTTAATGGTGCCACGTCCTTGACTTCTGCCTGCGTAAAGACAAGAAAGTTCATCGGACAGTCGGGCTCTTTTTTTTTTTGGACGACTAAACATCAGGCACAACGTGACCTGAGGTACAAGAATGAATATGTCGGTACTCCAGTGATTGATTTGAGGGAAAACTGGGTTTTAATTTCAAATGACACCATTGCAGCGGTGATCTACCTGGCAATGGCTCCGTTTGTTTTACTGACACTAATGAATAGGATAAATCAGAGAGGGGGGAAAATACTGCGGTTGTCTTAAGAGCTTTGTTGCTCCAGGCGTTTTTAGGCGCATTTATAAATCATAAGGCTGGATATTTAAAACGGAATAAACGGTAGGAAGCAAAAACAGGAGAAACTCCAAGGCACTCTCATAAAAAAAAGTTAAAAAATCTTTTATTGTGGCGGCATGCAATCAAGCTTCCTCAGAGAGTCAAAGTCAAAACTTAAGGTTTTTTTTTTACTCTCTGAAGAAGGTTTGATTGCCAAAACGTGGCAGTTTTTAACGGTTCGAATGTGACCAAGCCGCTACAATAAAGGCTTTTTAACTTTTCTATGACAGTGCCTTGGAGTTTCTTCTGTTTTTGCTTCTTCTTGGTTTTCCCCCCATTCAAAGAGCACCTCTAACCTACGGGTCCTAAGTCCAGCAAGCGCTCCTATGTTGGCTTTTCTTTCAACCCGTAATCAAACAGAATGTTGCTTTTCGATTTAAATAATAGTCCAAATGCAGGGCAACTTTCAGGAAGTTCAATGATCGCTCTGATGATGGGCAACAATCAAATAAAGGCGCTCGACTCCCATCTATCTGTCCACACAGTGGCCAAAATCACGTTGTTTCCCCCCCAGCCCCCCAAACCAACACTGAGGCCCAGAGCGGAGCAGCGTGGTAGGGCTCTCTGGAAGAACGTGGCCTTGAACGGAGACAAAACAGCTGACTACTTTCCCGGGGAAGGTGGGGGGGGGCGCAGATGGTCTGGAATGAGAGGCTACTTCCTGGAAACACCTCTGCTTCAGCAGGAAGACGAACCAGTTCCGTGGGCTTGCGTTTGGTGTCGGCGGCAGCGGCACTCCCTAATTTCAGTCGGATTTGGCGAGGTGGAGAAGATGTACGAGTAGGAGCAGTCGAGCGCGATGAAAACAAAACGTGGCACTGTAACTCCGGAGAATGTGCATGTTGACTCGGCTTAGAATGCAAGCAGGACACCGGTTTCTCGTCCGTGACGACACAAACGTGTGTGTGTGCGCGCGCACAATTGAGGTGCAGCTGAATTGATTCATATCAAAAGAATGAAGAAGAAAAAAATAAAAATAAAAAATCACTTTGTGCAGTGATGTGTTTAATGACAACTCGAACATCGCTCGTTCTGATGCGGAGCCCCTCCCCCCCCCATACGTGGCAGATGCAAATGCACAGACTATGCATGTTTTTGTTCGTTTTTTGTTGGAAATACTTCAGACCACTTCTGAAGAGCGCAAAGCTGGCTAATGCTAAGCCATAGCATCCGTCGGCTAGCCCCAACGTGGCTGTCTGGCTGCTAGCGCTGCTGGAAAGCCGCTGAGTGAGAACACTTGAACTTAACTCACCTCCTATGCAGCCCGCAGCGAAGTCCAATGCCATTCCCTTTAGAAAGAGGACGTGTAAAAGCTTGTCGAGCTACCGGACGGAATGGTTTAAAAGAACGCCTAGAGTATGAAGTCGTTCTGAAACACTTCAAACTATTTGAGTTTTTTTTTTTTTTTTTTTTTTTTTTTTTTTTTTTCTATAAAGTAAAGACAGGAAAGCCCTAGCTTGGCGCGACCACCCCGTGAAGGCGGCGGTGATGATGCTGAGATTTCCTCCGCGGCAGGATATCAGACAGTCTTTCACTGGCGATGATGTGATCCGGTTCGGCCCTAGTGTCGCTTCTCTGCGTCTATTCCTGTAGAAGGCAAGCACGTTGAGGCCAAGGGGTTGGAGGAGGTAAAAAGAGACGAGAGGGGGTGTTTGCTCGGTTATTTCTACGGTAGCCCAATCGGCGGACTCGGAGGAGGACAACTCCTCCCGTCCGCCCCTCACGGCTATTGGCTGCGGGCGGGTGGACACACTCTGGCAGCAGGTTCTCATCACCTGCAAAACCAACAGTGTTATCGAGCCGCCTGACGTCACTGCACAACCGAGGGGCGCCCAATGAGCAGCAGAAGTGAGCGGCGTCGCTCACCTGTTGCTTCGACTTTCTACCTTCTAATGTCAAGGCTTACGGTGCGACCAGATCAGGGCACCTTCTTGCCAGTGGGCAACCCCAGAGAAGTTGAGCCTTTATTGATTAACAAAGCCCCGTAGAGAGTGATGATAAACTCACTATTATTATTATTATTATTATTATTATTATTATTATTATTATTAGTTTGTTTGTTTGTTTTAAATGTTTAAATATAAGCGCTTCGAGACAACTTTGTTTTTACGTTTTTTTGGTTCTGAAAAGTACCTTGTAATTACTTAAAACTACTGAATAGCAGGAACTCTACAAAGTGGCATTTGCCTTAAGCACATTTTGGTATGTCATTATCATAAGTAAAAGGTCTGTGTGTGTGTTGTTGAAGCACATGTTTATTCTGGTTTAAGTGAACATTCGTCAGTTTCGACAGTTTGCTTTTGGTCAAGTGTCTTTGCTGATATCAATGTACATATATACGTATTGTTGAGAGAGACAATGGAAGAATCCTTGTCATTAACATCTAACACAGGTGTTTTGAATGACCGCAAACACATTGATTTTGTAATAGTAAGATTTTTTTTCCAAGCAACTTTATTTTTCCTGCAGCAAGTAAAAATGAGATGGTGTGCTTGTCATGAGTAGTCTTTTAGCCCAAAGGTGTTTGCAGGACAAGCAATTGAGCGTGTGTATGGGAACATGTGACGCCCAGCGATGACACATACATTAAGACCTACGCAGATAAATATTACACTCCGGACAGCTTGAAGCTGACAACTGGCTCAGGTGCGAAGTACCAGGCTAGATCAGACAAAGAGAAGCAAGTCATTTGTCCAGTTTGTTTGTTTTTAACATTTCAGTTTCTCATGCCTGCTGCAGACAGTACGCCAAAATATGACATATGACCAGAATCTGAATGAAGATGATACCAGACGCACATTTTGTCAGTCCGTGACATTGCTGACATAATCTGTGTTAAAGTCCCATTAAGACCTTGGGCTAGATTTTGAAATTTAAAGGCCTCGGTGTCATAAACAGCTTGACGGTCTCGTCCGTGACCTGCTTGCGCCGTTCTTGATGTTGGGCAATCATTGGCTGCAGTGTCTCAATCAAAATCTTCTTCAGCTCTCCCGTCAGAAGCGCCCCACTTGTGTAATCCTGCGGAGAAGAGACTTAATGAGTGGGCATGGCGGAGAAGGGACTGGAGCAAGATGCATGGTATGCAAGGAATGAGGTTTAGGAAGACGGTGAGCTGGCAGGATGGGGTTTGTTTATCGTGGGCTCGTGCTTGGTAAATAAGGTTGCACAAACAAGAGTTGACGTCATATCATTGGAGCACATTGGGAAACTCTTTAACTTGGTGGGACTTTTCCAAAAGATCAGTTTCTAGTCACCACTGGATCTGTGTGTGTGGGTTAAAAGCCACACTGTCTCATTAAAGGCTAATTTTGTTAAATTAATAAGTATGTAAATAGCAGTGATTTTGTATTTCTCGACCCTCACCTGTTTGATTTTCTCCAGCTCGTCATCGTCCTCCAGGAAGAAGGTCAAATACATGAAGGAGACGTCCACCTCTGCATTTCCACCGTGCTTCCTGTGCTCTTCCACAGTGTCTTTTCCTCCAGAGAACGCATGTTTGTTGATCTGTAAGTTAGATGATTCATGTCAGTTGGAACGATACTAATAGACAAGGGAAGACTGAACTCAGTTCAAAGTAACCCCTAATGCCGACACCTTGTTTTTGATCTGCTTTGGCGTGTCGGTGAGGAAGATGGAGGAGTTTGCGTCGCTGGCGCTCATCTTGGTCTGCGCCCCCTGCAGGGCCGGGAAGAAGGTGGAGTGCAACAGGGCCGGTTTGGGGTAGCCGATCCGGGGAGCCACATCACGGGTCATCCTGAAGTAAGGATCCTGCATGGATGAGATGACAAAGGTAAAAAAAAAAAAAAACCCCAAACATCTAAAACCATCTAGCATGTAGTGCATGTAACTGAATGGATTGTTGACCTAACCTGGTCTATGGCACAGGGGATGAGACACGCGATATCCTTTCTGTTTCCAAAAATCTGCGGGAAGGAGTTACTGAAGGACGGTGCAGCCTGGATGGCAGGGAAGCTGATTTTCCCTTGAGAGATAACGAAAACACAACATTATTAAAAAAAAACAAAAAAACCAACACAACAGCATTTTTCATTGAACTATTTAATCATTTTTCGGTTGTCTTACCAATGCAGTCGCTGTCTGAAAAGCCAAAGATGCCTTTGACCTGGTTGAATGTGACATGCTTTTGGACCTTGACGACATTTCTGTAAAACTCCCGAGAGGCCCTGTGAGAAAGAGATTCAATTAGTCGCATTGTGATCGATTGTGTTTTGTATTGGATTCTAATGAATTCATGACAATAAGAACTGCTTCAACACTACTACTGGTTATCCTGGACAACGCCTACCCCATGTAGTCCAGGTCTGAGAAGATGAAAGTCTTGTTGACGTCAAAACCGCATGCAATGATGTCTTTAGCGTTTTCCATGGAGAAGCGATTGCATTCCTCTAGTGTTAGATCCTTCCACAGGTACTTCTCATCGTCCGTCAGCTGGATCACCAGGGGGATGTCGAATACATCCTGCAACCACCTACGAGGAGACGGGTAAAGGACTGTTGTGTTATCCGCGCTAAGACTGGAAGGTGTCAACAAGCATTTATTTAGTTTGGACAGAACTCACTTGGTAAAAATGAAAGGGATGAGGTGGCCTACGTGCATGGCCTCTGAAGACGGGCCTCTGCCAGTGTAAAGGTAGAAGGACTTTTGTTTCTCATACGAATCCAGGATCTGGTTCATATCCCTGACAAAAGCAGTGATGAGATGATTATCAATCAAAAGTGAAAAATTCCACACCGACTATCCAGTTCCCAATTATAGCATGAAAAGACTGATTAGTTAACAGTCACTGCATCACAGGGGCTAAACACAACCGACAAATGCTGACCTGTGTGAAAAGAAGATCCCTCTTCGAAGAAAGCGGTGAAGTTTCTGTCCTGCTACCTTTTCCATTCTGTTCAGCAGCTCTTGGTCTACTTTACTGCTGCCGAACCTCACTAAGGAAAGACACAGCATTTGCATTAATCAGCTCTCGTGTTCGTGGACAACTCAAACTTGTGCTGTGTATATTTTAATCGCACCTATCAGTTTGTCGTAATCAACTCCTTTGGCATTGGTGGTGGAAACGTTCCAAGGGTCAACTGTGTCGTCGTCGTCGTCATCGTTATCGCCAGCAGCAGCTGCTGGCCCGTTGTCAGGGGCGACCAAGTTTTCCGGCGGTGGACAACCTGCTTTGTATTCCTGGCCGGTCACCTGCTTGTATTCCAATTTCAACTTGAGCAGCAACTGTACAGCGACATCAATTTCTTCCTGAAGGAAGCCAAACACAGCTGTCAGACAATTTGGAGTGTAAACAGACATTTATCCAAAGCAAGCATTGTAAACACTTTGCAATTTGTTCAAACAACTCAAGTGCACCTCAGTGATTTCACCAATGGTTAAATAAACCAAGTGATCTCTAATGGATCAGAAGATCATCCATTTCCCCCATAACATCAAGACATTTTATTCCAATACCACTTACTTTATTTGCTTTGGCTGTTTTCAGGGCTCTGACTTGGTCTCCTTGTTCCGTCAATTTCTCGTAGAGCTCCAGTGGACCCATGGCTCTATATCCGTCTGTCACCCCCTCTAAACTGCATGCAAAGATAACACTGTAACACGTGACACTATTTAATTACAGCGTAATACAAAGTAAGCGGCTATTATGAGGGCTTTCTCCGCGGTAACAGTTGTCTATACTATTACACTTCTTCGCTTGAGATTTCCATATGGGAAGTCATAAAAAGGCTAATCAGGTAGTGCTAAAAAGCTCGCTATTTACATGCCCCCGGCGTTTGACAGCAGGTGTCGTGTCTGATACATCTATATCTCGTGTATACCACGTTTATTATATCAAACACTGAGTTTCTGGCGTAATATATTTAAGCCACGAAGACGTGCCAGCCTACCTCACAAGCGCGTTATCACAGAACCTGACAGTCTCTTCATTCAACTTGCATCAGCCTGAACGAGGTGCACGCAACAATAGCCTCCCAGTCAAACGTTTCTCCTTTTTTTTTCGTTCCGGGGTTCCGGACTGTATTCATTTTTGCAACAGTACAGCACATTGATATTTTTCTCGGCGTCAAATGTATTTTATATTGAATTCGCGTTTTAATGTGGATTTAGGGGAGCGAATTAAGGGATTTTAAAGTGCACTCACAGGATTCGATCTTTTTATGGAGTGGGACATTTGTGTTCATTTCCGGGTCATTTCAAAAATAAAAGCGTCTACACTTAGATTTGGACGAGATGAAACGATAATTTCCCTCTCTAAAAATAACTCCCCGTGGACAGAAACACTCAGAGGAGTGTGTAGCTGAGGAGCGTAATTTCTTAGCACCGAAAGGTTGGAGGCTAATGATGCAACTTGTTTACAGGTACTTCCAGCAGACTCGCCTGAGTCCTTGCGCTTGCACTTTGCTAATGTAAAGGTAACATCAAGTGTGCACGAAGTAGTGTCAATTAGTGGCTGTCTTGTTTGTATATGTTCAAAGGTATTGCTCGAAATCCTGTTAAGCATTATTTAACAAAGCTCAATATGGTTTGTATACTGAATCGGATTGTTTGTTGTCATTTTATTTGTTATGTGCTTTAGACCAATGGACCTTTCTCTTCCTTAATTAAAACAAAACCATCGTCTAAACGCGCCCTTTGGATTAAATTGGGTCAAGTTATTTTGCGATTCGACTAAATATGATCAGGACTCTACGATGTAAACTGCTGTAGATATCCAAATGCCCATAAGGCGTCGCTCTTTTGCCAAACATGTAACTGCTTCTTCGTCCACTGTGTCATTTTATTTTCAGAAGGGAGAATCGCCTTGTGGACAATGTCTTCGTTAGTGGCCTACGATGATTCCGGATCGGAGGAGGACGGAGATACAGCTTCTATCCAAACCAGAACTTCTGAAAGCACTTCTTCTGAGGTAGCACAGAGCCCACACAGCTCCGACAGATCAACGTTAGGAGGAATATCAACGTTGAAATATCACGGACATAACTCAGAAGGACCACAGCCGCGTCCAGGGCCTCAAGGCCTGGAGAATCATTTGATAGTTGCCTCACCTCCTCCTAATTTAGCTGTGGCCCGGGGGAAGATCTCACCAATGCGGACACCCCCTCAAAGGCCTCAAATGTTGAGCGATAAATTGAATCCAGCTAAACGACCTTGCACAGTGCCATCTGGCATCAGACCTTACATCCCCAAGAGACAGAGACTGGCCACCTCGGGGGAAACTCTGAACTCAAAGTCACAGGTGGAACACAACCCAGGATGTCAGACTAGGCTTAGCCATGTTTTATCAGAGGTGTCAGAGAGAGTAAAACCCTACCTGGATAACAGGCCTGGCACGGCTGGGATACCGAGGAGGCTCCTGATGAACCTGGGAGGCCACCAGGGGCCTGTTAACACAGTGCAGTGGTGTCCTGTGCCACAGCACAGTCATCTGCTGCTGTCTGCCTCCATGGACAAGACCTTCAAGGTACATACATCCACTGCCACTTAGAAATCAATCATAAGTAATACTTATATGGGAGTTTTTCAAATGCATTTTATTTTTTGTAACTGATAGCCATTTTAGTTTTTTTTTGGTTGGGATTGTAATCCATTAGTCATCCTTATTCAGCGCAGGTTTTTCCCATTTACTTTTGAAATGGCCATGGACAATGTAATGAATACTTTACCAATATTTTCTAACAATAATACATGTCTCTAACGTGTCAATCTACTTCCTAGAAATACAAAAACTATATCCTGCTTGCACCACTTTGAAGAAAGTGTGTGTTAAAACACATAGATCTGAAAACCCATCAAACCTTTATGACATCACAGCACCTCACTGATCCCTCTCCCACCATCAGCAACTGCCATTCAGTCACCTTGTTTTTATGAATCGTGGTGCTCAGCCACTGAGCGTGCAGGATGAGAATAAAACTCTAAAAAAAAAAATTTTAAAAATGGCAAAGGATGGGACCTTTAAATGAGATGCCGTCTATTTGCTGTTTTTCCTCCCCACCAAATATATACTCATTTCAGTATAGTTTCCAGAAAGGTGTCAAGTGCGCCAATAAGCCGGGGGTGTAATCACTCACCTGCCATTCAGTTTAATTGGCACATTGCAGGCAGTGAGATAGTGAGAAAATGAGCACCAACACCTCTGGAAAGGCGCCACAAGCTGCTTTCTTTAAACTGGTATCTATCACTGTCAGTTGAATGTATGTCGGGACCCTCGGGACCTCTGTCTCTCTCCCTCCCCCACTATCTCCTTCTCTTGTCTCTCTCCATCTCTTTGCCATTCTGTATTTCACACCAGGAAAACAATCCCCCTCTCATTCCCCTGTGGTAAAGGTCAAATTGTGGCGGTTTCTGTCAATGACTAAGTATCTCCCATGTCCTCGGAGAGCTGCGCGGAAAAAAAAGATAATTTCAATATGCATGAAGTTATTTGCGTAACCGGTACAGGTGCAGCGGCACAGCTGCCTCCTCCCCCCTGCACCTGGAGGGGGCTGTTTAGGAGCAGATGGTGGGCACACGGGGGAGGGGGGGTGAGATGGTGAAGCCTGGTTCTATTGTATGCTAGAGATTCTCTTCCTCCTGATGTCTGTCTGGCTGGCTGTTGAAAAACCCCTTGATGTTGCCACCAGCTTGTCATGATGTGAGACAGAGGAGGTGATGGCTCCACATTTAGCAGCGATTGGTATGTTAATAACAGAGTTGGAGAGAGTTCAAATTTTTCAAATCTTTTTTTTTTATTTATTTTTTTTATATTGTATATGTAAGACAATAACCACTAACAGGAAAAACAAAGTTTGTACACAAAAATAGAAAATTATTAGCTCTAACCACAAGAGTGTTAACTAGTATCACATTAACATTTTGAATTGCTGTAAAAAGTTATCTTCTCTTGACATCCACTGCAGGCGTCCTTCTTCCCTGCTCTGGCCTGCGCTCTTCAAAAACGTCTCACTACTTTGTGTTGTCGTTGTTGTTGTGTGCGCGGCGTCCGTCGAGCTCCTCGGAGGCAGAGATGCCGGCCATCGTTATTCCGGCCCACTCGCGGCTGCAGTCGCCATGGCTACTGCAAGGTGTAAGACGGCCGCTTTAAGACGATAAACACGAATACCAATTTAGTTTTAATTACCGCGAGCCATTTAGGCAGCGGCTTACTCCCAGTGAGTCATCAGCGAGGACTTTCTCTGCGTGTCGGCTAAGTGGCCGGTGAAATTGAAGGAGATGCAAATAAACAAGCACTATTTTTTTCTTTCTTTTTTCCTGCCCTCCGAGGATTGTGCAGGATTATTGCACTTGTTAGTGGTGCATTGTTGTTCGGACGATGCCGCTTTGCCGGACGTTGTGCAAGTTGTTCACTTGATGAATATGCTGTGACTTTCTCTCCTGGCGTTGTGGCCGCTGCTTGTTTGACAGATTATCGCATTGCCCTTTAGATGGCAGTGTTTCCCCAGGCCTCAGATCGCGCAGGGACGCGGATTGGTCCTGATGCACAGTGATCGGAAAGATCCCCAATAGGTGCTGCACTTTAATGTGTGGCCTTTCCCTGCAATTAACAGTTGGACTATCCGTCTCCGCTCCCCCAACACACACACACACACCCATACAACACACGCACACACCCACACCCACCCTGAAGGCGTCTCAGGCAACCCGTTTACTCACACAGCGACGGCCCGATTGATAGGTCACTCCCTACGTCTGCGCCGCCGCTCCTCCCTCTCCCGTCTGCCTCCTTCGGGGAGGAAGGTGAGGAGGTGCTTCTTTATGCCGTGTGAAGAAAGCGCCTTTAATAATGAAACACACGAGACGGCGGCGGGGAGCGAGCGAGATGGAGATCCGCGAGCGCCCCACAAATCTTCAAAGTTTTCTCGTTCATCCCTGGTCAATGCCAAGAAAAGTTTAGGTGAAAAAAAGAATCTTGATCATTAGCAGAACGTAGCTCGTCTCACTTAGCGGGTGCCAGCAGCCCACCCACCAGATCTCCAGTTGGGCACCATAGGAGGGGGTAACTTTTAAAAAAAAAAAAAATTATCTTTTGACTTTCCTCAGAAAATCTTTTTTTCTTGTCATGTGGGCGTTGGCACTCGGAGACTAAAGGCAGAATCGGATGCGTTTTCTTTGCGCGTTGTCGCACTTCAAATTGGCAGGCATCGTGTGAGCACGCCGCTTCAGCTGGCGGCCGCCTCTCTTGTCCCCAATCGGCGGCGGGGGAACCATTAGAACCGTTTCGCCCAGCGGGAACTTGATTTATGGCAGCACTCAGAGGTGATTAACTTGATTCGTTTATTTAAAAACACGGGCCCGCTTTGCTTTCAATTGCACCAAATAAACCTGATTATGTACCTATTAGGGCGACATTTGCGCCGACCCTCCGCTGCAGTAATTTGATTTTGTTCCATAACAATTGCCCGCCGATGAGGAAAGCTTTAGAAAAGTCGGCGGCCCCCCATTGTTTGGGCAGGGATAGGAGGTTCGGCGCTTTGCGGGTGATGAATGTGAGAAGGGAAAAAACAGGCTGTATATCTTCCTTGTGGAAGAAGCAGTGTTTTGGCAAATGCCTGCGAACCTCATTCAAGCTCACGCACCCCATTTTCTGTCGCTGCTTCTCCTGCACTCAGGGTCGCCAGGGTGCTGGACCCAATTGCGGCCGTCTCGGGCCGAAGGTGGGTTTACACCCTGGACAAGTCGCCAGTTCATCGCAGAGACGCTCACACCTGCAGATAACATCGAGACGCCAGTTATTCAAGCCTTTGGCTGTGGGAGGAAGACAGTGTACCTGGAAAAAAGATGGATGGAAGATGGATGGATGGATGGATGGATGCAGGGATGGATGGATGGATAGAATGATGGATGTATGCATTGATGATGGATGGATGGATAGAGTGATAGATGGATGGATTTTAGAGTGATACATGGATGGATGGATAGATAGAGTGATAGATGGATGGATAGAATGATAGATGGATGCATTGATGATGATTGATGGATGGATGGAGTGATAGATGGATGGATGGATGGAGTGATAGACAGATGGATGCATTGATGATTGATGGATGGATAGAGTGATAGATGGATGGATGGATGGATGGATGGATGGAGTGATAGATAGATGGATGGATAGAATGATAGATGGGTGGATATATGGACTTTATTGATCCCAAATTGGGAAACTCTGCTGTTGCAGTGCTAGAAAGAACAAACAAACAATACAAACTACACAACAGTCACTGGAAGATGTCTTAAGTGGGGTTAAATAGAACAAAAGAACAAGAGCCAGAACAAGAGGAGCTTTGCTCTCTTCCTGTCGTTCTTATCTGGTGTTGCTTCGGGGTCAACGGCAACATTATAGCCATTGCAGCTCAGCTTTTTTTCTTGTCATTTTTTTTCCTGTGGCCTGTCAGTGATGCCAACAAGCAGAGAGAGTGAGAAAATTACAGATATCGCCTTCGCGTCCCCGGATTTGGCAGGTCAAAGTCGGGTAATCAGTCCCTGTCAGTGGAGACGGGAGCGTCGAGTAAACACGGCGGGCGAGCTGCTGTCTGGGCGACTCAGTGCAACTTTGTCCTTGTCTTGTCTTGTCTTGTGTGCGGGCGGCAGGTGTGGGACGCAGTGGAGAGCGGCCGGTGCCTGAGGGTCTACACCTGCCACCGGGGAGCCGTGCGCGACGCCTGCTGGACCCCCTGTGGGCGTCGGCTTCTCACCGGCGCTTTCGACGACCTGTGCGCCGTCACCGACGTGGAGACGGGTGAGTGCCCCCCACACGCTCCCCCCCCCCATCTCCTCCCCCACCTTCTGCTGACTCGAACAGACAAGAGTGAACTGGTGAAAGAAAAACAATCAGCGCTGCCTTCGCACGGAACCTGGCAGATGGCAGAACGTGGCGAAGCTGTCAGCCATTGAAATTGAATTAATCACCTTTGAGTGCTTCCATGAATCCTCCTTCCATAGATTGAGCGGGCTGCGTGGCCGCCTCCTTCCAAGTAGACCCACTATTTACTTAAACCTGATGATGGTGACGATGATGATGATGATGATGATGATGATCCATCCATCCATATCCATCCATTTTCAATACCCACTTGTTCCTGCACTCAGGGTTGCAGGGGTCTGCTGGAGCCTATCCCAGCTGTCATAGGGTGAAGGATGATGATGATGATGATGATGATGATGATGATGATGATGGTGATCGTCATCATCATCATCATCATCATCATCGATACCAGTACTGATAACGAGGTTGAATACTCTACTTGTATACCAGGACACAGATACCAGTTGTATATCAACGTATATTTTAAATTTGTGTTTATGCTGCCGTGAAACTTGTGACAGTCACCCGTGTTCTAGAAAAAACATGCTGAGGAATGTTCTTCTAATAACAGAACATCTGTGGGAAAAAGGAAAAAAATCAAAGTACGGTAATTCTACAATGTGCAATGGCCTTATTAAGTACTCGGCGTCGGAGAGTACTGAAATCCCAGTACCAGTTCTCGACTGTAAAAGAGTGGCACCCCTAATTACCGTCATTATTATTGAAGGAGCAGCAAATGATTATTTTACAGTGAATTGATACATAAATACGTATTTTCCATGCTATACCGGTGGAGCTTTTCAAACGCTACACACATGGGGGCCTTTAACGTCACGTTAAATCCAAGCTCTCCAGACAGGCAGAGAGCCAATTTCACCTCTAAAATCCTCTGTTTTTTTTTTTTTTCGTCCATCCTGTCCGCCAGCTTGTTTCTGCACTCTGAAATCATCCATCATACCCCCCCCCCCCCCCCCACCCCATATCTGTTTACATCATTTTGTTGGGGTCGCGCTCATCGCAGGCGCCGCTTCAAAAGACTCCCCATCACGACAGGGCCGGTGGTTATTTTTTGTTTTTTTTTGCGACCCCCCCCCCCCCAGAGCCCAGCCGGTCCACCCACCCCCGTGGCTACTCCATCGTTTTTGGGGTCAACGCGCGGCTGTGATGACTTGCTGCCGTTTGCACTTCCCCTCTCGGCGTGTCAGTCAATACTGCCAATAAAGAACCGCGGATAACAGCTTGGTTGGCCCATTAAACACACGGCCAGCTCCGGGGGAAGGGGATCGATGGCGGATGCATCGCCCCATGAGTCGGCCGCCGTGACCTTACGCCGCGCCGCCGTCACGAATCCGCCAGCGTAAACAAACAAACAAACAAACTATTTTCGGTACCTGGCCGGGTCGTCCGCGTGGGCGCGCGACACCGACGGCTTTCAAGTAATGTCACCCGGCACCCGAGAGAGCGCGACACCCACCGGCCCCCGGCTTCTATTGTGCCAATTCTTATTTATTCCTCCCTTCCAGCGTCGTCATTTAATTGTATGAAAAGGCAATAAACCCCGTTTCTTTTTTTTTGTTTCCCTCAGATGAGGGCCTGCACAAGTGCGCCGGCGCTGCACAGCGATATTTGCAGCCCGGCAGCGCGGCATGACAGATATTGGATTTAGTTGTATATTAATGTGGGAGTTGGGAATTGGAGGCCCCGCGCACTCTGCACGACACTAGTCGGGGCTCCGCGCTGACATTTTGAAAAAAACAAAACAGCCATTTAATATTCAGTCAAAATTAAAAAGGGCACAGGCTGAGCCGCATGCACCGTTTGCCCTCCGAGTTAACTCGCTAAGTGATAATTGTTCCTGACTGGAAAGTGTCTTCAATTTTTTTTTTTTTTTTTTTTTGACATTCATGCCCTCAAGAGTCGGGAGTCCCTGAGAGGCTTTTTTCACGCCGGTAATTGGGATGAATGCGATCCTGTCGCTCCTCCTCACTTTCCTCACTTTCTCAGCTCTTAACAAGGTTGTGAGACTCACGTTTCTCTCCGGAAACATGTCGGGCAGCTTTTTAATAAAGAGCCAAGGTCCGGGAATGTCATTTAACCACATGCAGATCCAATCAGTGCCTTTTTGCAGATTGGTTAAAGGTTCCGCGTACGAACCCCCGGTGGACGGATCGCTGACATTTTTGCCTCTAAAAATCGGCAATGTGCACTTTCCCAGCTTCCAATACAGAGAATCTGGCTTTTCAATTTAATTGGATTCCATTGCTGGCTTCCTTTTTTTTTTGTTTTAATTTGTAACAACCAAGGCCGCAACTGTTTCCAGTAGTACCTGAAAAATAAAGGCGCAGAAGGAATGCAGGAAGGATTTCTAGATTTGAGTGGCTGTCATGATCTGCCGCTTTACTAAACACTGGTGGCAGTGTCGGATTTGAAGAGGATCTACGAGCAGCACTGAAGGCGTCTCTCAGTGGACGGTATCGACCAAACTACTTGTGTCTTGCTTGGGAGAGTAGTTTAGCTGGTTTAGCGCAGCAGTCACCAACACGGCGCCGGAGTGCACCAGGTAGCCCCCAGGACCACATGGGTGGCCACAGGCCACTCCTTGAGCTGCGTCTAAAAAAAAAATTAAATTTTATCCGACCTTGTTGAGTCATTGTTGACCCCTGGTTTAGCAGTTAGCGTAGCGCAGAATGAGCGGCTAATTTTTGCCCGCTCTGGCTCAACCACCTGTTCAAATCTGGTTGCTCCAATTGAATGGAACAGTTGGAATGTTCACGCGGTCGCCGCCCACTTTTCCACCGCTTCCTCTTCACCTCCTCATCCGATTGATGCGTGAGAAAAATCCAGAGGATCGAAGGGAAGTTCATCTTGTCCATCCCTCCCTGCCCTCCCCTCCCTCCGTCACCTCCCCCGTTGTTCTGGCGCTAACGTTAATTTTGAAATTCCCCTGCTGCTGCTGCTGCTGCTGCTTGCTGCTTGATGCCGCCGCCTCGCCTCCCGAGCTCAAACTGTCACAGCTGAATAATAATGGAAGATGGGGGCGGGGGGGCGTTTTGGGAGGACTGAGCAGGTGAACGAGCATAATCACGGAAGAGAAAGAGGAGGAATCAAAGAGTCGCAGCCGAGGAGTAGGAGGGTGGGGTAGCGGAGTAGAGGAGGTGTGGAATAAATGAATTTCATCTGCGGGGCACCGGAGTGAAGTGGCAGCTGTTGTCCACTGGCTGTCCTTGGGAAGAGACGTGCCCGCACACCTACCAGGCTTTGCCACAGTTGGAGCGCGTGCGGAGGGGAAAAGCCTTGAGTTCTCCGTCCACCTCCTCCCCTCCTCCCCTCTTCCCCTGCTCCCCTCCTCCCTCCCCCGGGCGCTCTGGCAGGCAGAACGAAGGGCCTGGCTTTCCAAGAAAACACTCGGCCGCCACGGCTGCCAGCGAGGCGACAGCGATTTGTTCAATCGAGTGTTGATTTTTTTTTTTTTTTTTTTTTGAAGCATCAGCATACGAGGTGCCAGGAGGACGATGCTGTACCTGCTCCTCCTGCAGAGATCCACAGGGCTGGAGCTCAGGTCGGCCAAGGCGGGAGCAGCCTGCCGTCATTAAAGGGAGGGCTGGGGATGGGGGGTGATGGAGAGTGACCGGCTGTCACACTCTCAGTCGCATCAGGAGCGATTGCAATCACAACCTTCTTGATATTGAAGTCAAAAGCTTGTTGTGTTGAGAAGTCAAGGAAATTCCCATTGCCATATTGTGGCTTTCTCTTCATTCCATTCCAACAGGTCCAACAGGTTCCTCTTTATATTTACCATTCATTTCAGAATTGAGCTCCTCTCCAACAAGAGGCTGGACGCTCGGAGCACCTCCGCCCTTCATCCCGTCGTTCTTTAATCTCGATCCCGCCCCCTCCTGCGGCGTCTCACTGTTTGCGTTTTGATTTTTCTTTCTTTCTTTCCATCTTTTCTGCGCGGCCCCAATAACCAACGCAATTTGCATTTCTAAACAAGAGGGAGCCCGAAGCGCCGTTGCACGCCGGGAGACAATGCTAATGCACACACAGCAGCAGCGCGGAGTTTACCGGGAGTGCCGGTGGCAAGGCGTTCAGGGCTCTGACCCACTTCCACAGCCTCGTTCTCGCAGGCTGAAGAGACTCAACCTTCTCCCCCGCACCGCGTTTACACGAGCTGCCTCGGGACCTTCTGTGCCCATCAGAGATGCTCTGACCTTTGACCTCGACAAGCTACGTCTCGTTTTCCTTACTTTGCTTCATGTCTGAGCGACGGCCTGTGAAGTGTTGGCTGCTGGCATTTTCTATCATCGGCCGTGCACAAAGTTCAGCTTATTATGGCAAAAATCACAAAGGCTCCGACGGACTTTAGGGAACAGAAATGTTGCTCTCAAACAGAAGCAGGAAGTTTACTCCAATGTTTCTTTTTCTGATGAATTTTTTGCTTTGACTCCCTACATTTTGTACACAAGTATACTTTCTACTCCTGACATTGGAAAAACATGCCGGTTGTTTTTGAAGAGATAAGAATTCAGTTCAAAGTAATTCACTTATTATTTCTTGTAGTAGTAGTGTAGGCTTGAAGTGGAGCTATTTGAACTATGGCTGTTGTGTGGTTCAGTATGAAAGTGGATCATATTTCAGAGGGAGTCTATTTCAGTGCCTCAAGCCTTGGGGGTCACAGCTCAGTACGTTTTCAATACCGAAAAAAACAAAAAAATAAACGCGTAGAATGCAACGTTGGTTATTGTTATTAAAATTGTGCACGTCCAATAATGGACTCGCAAGTCATAACTATGACTGGTGACAGTTTGGTTGTGCTGCAGTTAGAAAAAAATAACGTAATATATAATATTGAGATTAGTAAAGCTGTTCAAAATGATGCAGATGCTCATTAAGACCTTTGACCTCTGACCTCTGGCCAGTTCAGTCCAGGTTATTCTGTCACAAACGTTTTCCTTTTTGCAAAAATGATCAACCAGTGAATTGTTTCATTAATGGCAAAAAAAAAAACTTGTTTTACTTCAGTAAAGGTACTTTTACTTTTGAGCATTTTTTTTTTTTACACAAGTTCCTTTACTTAAGTAGAGAATGTGTGTACTTTTGCCAAAGTAAACTGTGCGGCACCCCCCTCTCTTATCTCCATCGCTCTGGAGCAGGGCTAATTAATCTTGCTTAATTAAAATATGACACGCGGCCCTACTTATTACGAGGAGGGGTGGGGTGGGGTGGGGTGGTGAGCGGGGGGGGCTGCTGATGTTCTCATTGCCTTGCCAAACACGAGCCCTAAATCTCAGCGACGGATCTCCGGCGCATCGCCGCGGCTAAGCCAATTAAGCGAGGAAGCCGCGAGTGCTGGCGAAATTCACCCGTTAAAAAAAAAAACTTTGGACGCTGGGAGTCGCGAGTCAGAACAGAAACCGGGACGAGCCGGTCAAAAATCCCTCCCGTCGCGTTTTATTAGCCGGAGCTCATTTCCACTTCTGAGAGGAAGCGAGGGGGATCCTGGTACAAGTGTACATAATGATGTTCCTTTTGTGTGTGTGTGTGTGTGTGTGTGTGTGTGTGTGTGTGTGTGTGTGTGTGTGTGTGTGTGTGTGTGTGTGTGTGTGTGTGTGTGTGTGTGTGTGTGTGTGTGTGTGTGTGTGTGTGTGTGTGTGACTCAGACGGGGTCTTTTGTTGTTGTGCTTAATGAGGATTGGTTCAACCCTGAGGTGTTCGGCTGTGCATCGCCTTCCACGGAGCTGCTGGCTCCGCTCTGGCCCGCTTCTCTCGCAGCCCTTCATCGCTGTTTCCTCACAAAACTCCTCTTCTTTTTTTTTTTTTGGCCACACCCTGTCAGCCTCAATTAGACGAACGCTCACCACTGCTTGTTTTTTGTTTTGTTTCTAAGCATGGCATGCATTTCTAATTGCGCGAGATAAGGCCGCCGCTAGCCAAAAACAGCATTATATTTTCTCCGCGATCTGCCTGCCGCCTTGCGTCTTTTTATGTCCGTTAAGATTATCTTCTCGTGCACCGAAATTGGAAACAACGATCTTCTCGTGCAGCTGCGAGTGAGATCAGAAGCGTCTTTTTTCTGCAAGCTTGTTCCAGAGTGGCTTCGTGATGAGGCATCTTTTACATGTCTGGGGTTGGACGGAGCGCCACCTGTGTGACAAAAAGTGCGTTTCTGCTGTTCACCCAGTTCGTAAAGACCAACATTTATAAACTCCAATGCGGCACAAGCTCTAGCTAAGCTAGCTTTTTTTTAAAAATACGTTTAGATGCACGGTGCAGAAGAGCCTAAAACATTAATTGCAGACCAGTTTGGACAAATCCTTGCTGCAGTGAATGTTGCATAATACGGGACTTCAAATAATCAAGCCGTTTCAAACGTAACCTGGAGGAAAATCCTAGTTTAATAGAAAAAAAAAAAAAGGCCAGAAGTTTTTCTCGTAGGTGCGATCAGCTGCTCAACTCTGCCTCCCCGAACAACAGTGAATAACGACGCTGCCCTGCCCCTTGTTGCTGGAGGCAGATTTAAAGGCATTGACGTAGAAGGAAATCTTTCCCGACTCGTCTGAAAAATGAAGATGTTTGTGCGTCGCCGCGGTCGTTGAAATGTCGCGCTGCAGCAGAATTCACAGCATCGCCCTCTTTTCTTTCTTTCTTTCTTTCTTTCTTTCCTCCCTCTCTCTCTCTCTCTCTCTCTCTCTCTCTCTCTCTCTCTCTCTCTCTCTCTGTCTCTCTCTCTCTCTCTCTCTCTCTCTCTATTGCGCAGGCCAGGCTCTGGTGACGTGCGACAGCCAGTTCAGGGTGATGTGTGTGGCCGTGCATCCCGGCAGCCCCGAGGTGTTCCTGTGCGGGGGCTACAGTTCGGCGGTCAAGGCCTGGGACTCTCGCTGCTGCAAGGTCAAACCCATTAACCTCCGCTGAGAAGATTCATCATTTTTATTGACTCTGGTAGACTGAGCGCCCTCTGACCTGATAATAAATCTGAGGCAGGTAGCCTCCGAACACGTGCCTGCGAGCGCGCCGCCGCGAGCCTACCGCCGCGAGAAAAGAAACCGACACGCGTGCACTGCAGTGAGAGGATCATATTGCTCCGTGCGCAGAAACAGCGGGGCAGATAATCAGCTAATTGCTCAAAAATAAATTTTAATTCGATTGCCGACTCGTAAATCTCTCCAGTATAGCCTCAATCTAATATTGCTATTAGCATTAATGGACTCTTTTATTTGATAATCCCATTCACCCCCCCCCCCCCTCCCCCCAGTGTGTACGCTCACAGTGAAGTCACTTGATCCCCTGCAGGGTCTCCTGATTTAATGCAGCAGGGATTGTGCGTGCCGGCAGGTGTCATTGTGACCAGCGGGGGGGCAGGAGCGCGGAGGAGCGGTAGCTCGGCAAATTGTTTGCTAGCGCGGCAGCGCGGAGTCTGCCCGTCAGCCGCGAGCCTCGGGCTGTGTTGAGGTTTTAGCCCTGGGGTGAAATTAACCCTTCCCACCCGCCCAGGTCCAGCAGGAGCAATGTTAACCCGTCGCCGCCCCACCTTTACCATAAACTCCTCGAATTAACGCGTGTGAGTAGAGTTGCCAACCGTCAATTAAAATACAGAATCGTCCCGTGTTTGACGATGAAATGGTGCATTTTGAATCGATGCGGGTTTGTCCCGTATTTCTGAGTTGTCTTGAACCTAAATTTATTTTTTCGACGCAAACTCACGTTGGTTTCCATAGAGCAGTGGTTCTCAAACTTTCTCTGTCACGCCCCACCTTGGAGGAAGAAAATTTTCATGCCCCCCCCCAAACCCCAAATTTGACGTGGCTGTGTCTTGAGGGATCCCGATGAACCTGCAAGTGGTCCCATGTCTCTAGGACAAAGTTGACTTTTGACCCCATAGACTTGCATGGCATAGAGTTTGCGTTTAAAACCGTGACCTATGTAGCTGCAGGCACTACCGTTGCGCAATCTATCAGGATCGCATGTTCTTTTCAGCTTTATTTAAAAAAAATAAAAAATAAAATACTTTCTTCAAGCCATTCATCCTGCACTTTATTGATTGTTGTGTAAAAATATGTTCCATTTAAAAGATTTCACTACAGTTTAAACATTCATCTTATTTTAATGTCTATTGGCAACAGAGCAGTTCAAACCATGTCCTTTTTTTTTTTTTGAAACCTTGCGTCCGTTATTTTTCCGAATGAAAGTCGGCAGCACTACGCGTGAAGTCGCCGCGCTCCACTCCAGCTCACGCTGCCCTAAACGAACGAGGCTCGGCGTCGTGCTGCGGCGCAGCGCTACGCTACGCTTGCTTCTCAGAACTGTTGCGTCAGGATGCGGCCGTTCTGCAGCAGCGAAGGAGAAATTCAGTTCGGCCGTGATGCATTTACAGCATGACTGTGGCTCAGAAGACGCCCGCCTCCCCAAAAGATAGCAGAAAACAAAGGAGACAGCAGCCTGAATTATGCATTCACACACAGCCGTGTACTGCAGAGAGACTGAAGTAGGGAAGACACAGAGCTGAGTCAGTGTCATTTAATAACTTAGCAATAACAAAAAAAAAGTGCATTGCTCGGTATTTAAGGTAAATGGTTCACAATTGAAAGGAATGTTTTCAGAAGATATAAATAACAATATATGATGGCAGTGATGAGACGTGCGCTTGCCTGTCTGGCAACGCAATATTTTCCTCATTAATATTTCTTCACTTGCGTTTTTTGATGATGAAATCCCCCCCCCCGTTCCCCCTCTCTCTTTTTGCAAGGCTGATGTTGCTAAGCAGCCGCAGCCGTGTTTGTCTCACGCTCGCGCTGTGTTACGATGGGGTGTGGCGGTGTGGGGGGTCCAGACTGCACTGTTGCCGTGCAGTCAGTGCACACTCTGTTTATTCGGAAATTTCCCTCTTGTCTCGTCGCTGCCGGAAGCTCACCAGGGCCCATGAAGTGTCTGAAAATCTGGAAAAATTAAAAATTAAAAATCCTTAAACGTGAATTTTACATATAAAGAAGTTTAAAAAAAAAAAAAAAAAATCACTCCCTGTGACAAAATCACTCCCTGTGTGCAATGTCGCTACCGTGCTGTGGCGTCGTAACGCTCCGGTGTCGCCGTGTCCTAGCAACGGGTGCGGGATGCTCTGCACGCAGCAGGCAAAGTGACTGACAGCCGCTCTTTGTGCGCACGAGTGGCGGCACATTAATTCCCATCCTGTTGCTGCACCTGAAGGGCGAGAGGTCCTCACGTCTCCAACTCCTCCTCCTCCTCCTCCTCCTCATTAGTTGCCCCACGGAGCGAGTCTGGCAAAACTGTAAAACTCCTCGCCTGCTGCTCCACAGGCGTAAACGGAGGAAACAAATGAAATGCTCTGACGTTTAAAGGCACAAAGTCAGGTTTTGCGTGCGTTTTGTGCGGTATTGCTTGCAGGTGGTGAACGTGTACAAGGCAGACATCCAGCAGACCTTGGACATCCTGTTCCTGGGAGGCGGCTCCGACTTCATCACGAGTTCCGACTGCGTGAGCAGAGACTCCGCCGACCGCACCCTCATCGCCTGGGACTTCCAGACCACAGCCAGAGTCTCCAACCAGATCTACCAGGTGAGGCAGCGTCCGCTGGTCCGAAGCGTCCTGACGCATAAATGCTCTGCAGTGAGTCTCATGTGACGGACGTATGTTCACAGTTCGGTGGTGTTGGGGGAGCCATGCGCTCCTCTGGGCGCTAGGGTTTTTTTTTTTTTTTGGTATCGATCTGATACCAAGTAGATACGTAGCTGGTATCACCGATGCCGATACTTTTTACTTGAGGTTCTGTGATCATTAAATCATTTGATGATTTTTTTACCTTTAGCTAGTTTGGTTAGGATCGAGCACAAATGTTTTACGCCACTAAACATGCTTTTTTTAAAAAAATAAAATAAAATAAAAAACTAAATACAATACAAACCAACTACAAAGTAAAAATATTAATAAAATAATGACGTATAATGAAGAATAAAGAAGTCTGAGTAATTTGCCGGACGTCTGCAAGAGAAACTGCAACACAAGTATTGTTCTCATCACGCAAGTATTGATCCCATTCCAATACTCACCCTGGTATTGACAGCGAGAGTGATACGCCCAGCCAAAGGATACCGTTATTAAACACGTATGCTTGATGACGCTCTGTGTGGGGGGGGGAAAGGGCCCCAAAACGATTTAGCACTATTGTCTGAAATTGCTGGCGGCGCCCCCTGCCTGCGACCAAAGGCTTTTGCCAACATAAATCCTTTGTTAATATGCAGCCGGCTCCGTGGAGGCTGACCAAGAAAGGTCAAACGAATGAATTGATTTCCTCTTTCTTTTCTAATCATCATCATTATTATTTTTTCTTTCATCCTCCCTGCGCGCTGCGCTCCCCGGCACACCAGGAGCGCTACACCTGCCCCAGCCTGGCTCTCCACCCGCTGGACGACTGCTTTGTGGCCCAGACCAACGGCAACTACGTGGCCGCGTTCTCGTCGCAGCGCCCCTACAGGATGAACAAGAGGCGGCGCTACGAGGGACACAAGGTGGGCGGTAACTCTGTGCTGTGACCCAGTGAACGGAATGCGGTGTCGGGGGGGACCCCTTAGAGATACCCTTTGTGACATCATCGATGAGCGGCAAGGTCTGCAAAGCAGGGGGGCGGGAAAAGAAGTCGAGGGGGATTTTTCTGATGCGTGGGGGGAGTTCACCGGAAGGCCGGCGACGCCCCCTCGGTGCAAAGTGAAAGCTGCTTACCGCGCAACAATAAAGGTTCTCGCCAGAGTGGGAACCACGGCGGCGGATGTGTAGCGGAATGTAACCGCAGCTGATGGCGCCGCTCTCTGCCCGTGCGACTGTTGACTCGAGGAAGACAATAAACCGCTGTCGTCTCGAAGGCGTTTTGCCCGCGGTCGCCGGCCGCCGGGCGCGAACACGCGAAGGCCTCTCGTTTTCCCGGGAAAAAGGCTCCGAAAACAAACAAACACGGCCGCGCAAACATCCTGCACGAGCGAGGTCGCTCGCTCGCGGCGGTTGGCGCCGCTGAGAGTTTTCTTTTTGTTTTGTTTGTTTGTGTGTTTTTCTGTTTGAAAAACGAGCTGAAGGTGTTGGAAATGGCTGAAATGTCAGTCCCCTTGTTACCCCCCCCCCTGCTGTTCTATTGAAGGAGGAGATCAAATGCAGGAGTGAACACACACACACACACACGCACACACACACACACACACGTTAGTGCCAGGATATGTTTAGCTGGTTGTTATATTTCTGTCTTTGGTTACTTGGAAACAATATTCTGTGCACTGGTCACGTGACCTCGGACGTCACGTCCAAGAAAAGTGTTTCCGTGACAGAAACTTTTGCCATTTACCTCCGCATCAACGCGTCTGGAAAAAAAACAACTCACGAGAGCTTAAAAACCTTTTTTTTTTTTTTTTAGCCTTTCGAGAGTTTTTTTTTTTTTTTTTTCGAAATTCAGGCGTTCCCATCGCCAATTTTTTTTTATTGCAAGGATATTTAGGTTTTTTGCGCAATTCTAGGGGTGATTGGAAAGCAGCCGGCGTGACAGCGAAGCAGACGGGAAGGAAAGGTCTGCAATCTCCTCGCGCCGCGTCACTTGCCGACAGAGATTTGTGAGCTGCCTTGCTCAAGGGAACAACACCAACTGCCTCAGCCGCCCCTCACATGCTCGATCAGCGCTATCTTTCCCAGTCGCTGCTTCCCCGGCTAACAACCAAGCAGCCCCCCCCCCCAACACCCCTCACCCCTCAATCAGCTGAATCACAGGCTCGGTTATTACGCTGACATTTCATTATGCTAATTTGCGGCGGCGCTCTCGCGGGACGATTAACGCGGGGGTGACTAACGGGCAGGAACCTCGTTGCAGGTGGAGGGATACGCCGTGCGCTGCCAGTTCTCCGCAGATGGCAGCATCCTGGCCTCGGGAAGCTCCGCCGGCTCCGCCCACTTCTACGATTACAACAACGCTCGCCCGCTGCACGTCCTCCGCGCGCACGCCGAGGCGTGCCTGTGCGTGTCCCAGCATCCCGTGCTGCCGGCCACCGCGGCCACCTGCGACTGGGCCGGCGAGATCAAGGTGTGGCGCTGAAGGACGGAGGGACTGCGTCGAGTCCGTCCTGTGAAATCCCCTCGCACGAGGTGAACCAATCTCGTGGCCGCCAACGGGCGTAGCTACAGTTGTTTTTGTTTGTTTTTTTACATTCAACCCTACTGCGATTTTCACATTTTTAGTAAACAACTTCCAATGCATCAACTGTGTTGTCCACTCTATTCTTTTTGATGTAATTAAGTGTTAAAACTGATCGAGGGGTTAATCTTTTTAAATTTTTTGAAAGAAAAAAAATGTTTTTTTTTTAATATTTGAAAAAAAAAACAAGTATGACTCAGATTTGCCTAAAACTCACTGGGAGGACTGTTCTATGACAGTATAGACTGATGGCATGATAACATCCATGATAGCATCGTATGAAGTAGAGTAAAATAAGGCAAAATCTCAACATTTGCAAAAATTGGTGGGGTTTTTTTGGGGTTTTTTTCAAGTTGAAACTCACTGGTCTAAAATTACAAATTGCAAGATTGCAATTCCTTGTCAGATCAGGGACTTTAGCAGCTTAGTTATACAACACAGTCAAAGTTTCTCCACATTTCAAGGTAGGAAGTTTATCCAGAGTGGTGGGCGGTTTGATAGCAGTTTAATGCTGCATGCATAAACCCTCAAAGTGTTTACAGTCAGATTCCCCTCCTCCCAAACAGCCCAGGAAGACTCCACCACCCCCGTCATGCTCTTTAAGTGTTTTTTTCTCACTGTCAGAAGTCTCTTTTTCTGTTGCATTCTGTGCGCACACACACACACACACACACACACACACACAAGCTCACTCTCGCTCCGTCACAGACGCACACTTTTCTCTGTGTGCTCAGTGTGTTATCATTTTGCTTTTTTTTTTTTTTTTTTGCATTTCCGCTCACGGTGACAGCTTACGGCATCACAAAGAGAGGCAACTGGAAAACAGGGAGAAAAAAAAGGAAGAAAAAGTCCAACATCTGTCAAAACATTGCCAGGTTCCTCCATAAATCCTGTCAGTCAGCCGGAGAGCACTGAGGTGTACACAAAGGCTGAAGATCTTCCCTCTCTGACTGTTAAACATCTTTCAGAAAGAACTTTGCAGTCACCTGACACTTTCCTCAGTTGCTGTTTTTAACTGTACAAATGTTGAAATACAGATTGTATCAATTCACCAAAGGTGATTAAATAACACCTTGACTTTTTCAAATTGCCTAACTACAGATGTAAATACAACTTAGATGGAATTCACTTTTATTTTTTTAAATTATTTTTTATTTTCTAAAAAAGGAACAACAAGCTCATGAGAATTTTAGATTAATCATTAACCTTTAATGGTCTCAACCCACAAAACGGGAGACGCTGTTGGGATAAAAGAATTTAAAAAAAAAAACAGACGCTGAGTTTTTTCCATTGTCAACCTTTGCCATTTTTTGCGGAAAATAAAAAGCACATTAAGCTTGGAGAATAAAATACAACACCACCCAAAGCCCCTAAAGCCAAACTAATCAACGCTAACACAACTCTCCCAAATACAAATAGGAAAACTAGCAAAGCATGACATTTCACCTGTAGCATCGGTAGCGTGATGCCCTTTAAAGAATCAATGTAAAAAAACAAAACAAAAAAAAAACACACCGCGTTGTATTTCCCAACACGCATCTTTATTAAGTAAATAAACATACAGCAAAAATATATATGTATATATATATATATTTATATATAACCATGCATCAGAGACAAGCATTTTGACATTTAGATGGGCGACCTGTTGTTGGCTGAACAGGGAAGGAGGTAGGACTCAGCCTCTTCAACCGGGGAGAGAACATTCAATAAATATCACAGCAAATAAAAACGGATAGAAAATAGGCAGCTGTGCATACGTTATCTAAATCTCTCTTCACACACCGCGGCGTCTGCAACCTGAAAATACTATGCCTTATCTTAACCAGTATATACATTTGGCTAAGTCTGCTTCTGGCCTCCATTTTTCATTCGACAAAATGAGAAGAAGTTTGGAAGGTCACAGAGAAGAAATGCACTTTCAAAAACTGAAGAAGAAAAAAAACAAAACAAAAAAAAAACAGCCTCAAACCACAACTGAGATGTGCAGGAATATGAACTGTAGAAAAACAACCTTCCACAAACAAAACCAAAAAAAAAAGTAAAGTAAAATCCATCCGTGACTACCTCGGGGCCAAAGCCGAGTTCCCATTGGAAAGCTCATCCCTGTCACCGCTCCTCTGAGATCTATGAAGCCACACAGGGGTGGACAGAAATCCCTCAAAACCCTCCGACCCCAGAAGGCCGAGCAGACGCCGGAGCCGTTTGTCCTCATCTGTGCGGAGGAAGACACTCACATTACGCAAGGCATCGGAACGTCACACACACGGACAAGACCATTTATACCGCTATTAGCGAATGCATGTTTGTACAGTATACATGTCTTATAGATCCTTCTCTAAAACTCTAATCGGGCTAAATGTGCACGCCAGATGGAATGTTTTCCTAAAATTTGGGATTTGTCTCACGTATCCATCTGGCAAAGAGCCCAGGAAACGCATTTTGTGAAGGGGGGGGGGGGGCAGTGCTGGAGTTGGAGGGGAAGGGCGGCATTAGCAGAATATAAGTGTCCTGTAGCAAGCGCGGAAGCAAGGAAAGTCGAGCTTGAAATTGAAAGTTGTGAAATGTTGTCAAAAAACAAAAACAAAAACAAAACGAAAACAAAAAACAAAAAAACAGTCAGTGCCATCTTTCTTCTGTTTTTCCCACACCTTGTGCTGCCGCCTCATGTTTTCGTCTCAACTAAAAGGAGGCTGACTGACTGATTGAAAACTCTTGCTTTTTTTTTGTAGTTTGGCGAGATGAGACGGTTCATAAACACACCGTGAGCAATCCAACTGACGTGCAAAAAGCTATAACAGAACATGCTGGTATGAAAGCAGAGTGTCGCGTCAGATTGTTCACTTCTCTCCATCATTGACTCCATCGTCGACTTCCTTTTCGGTTTCGCTATGACGAGCAAGTGGAGTCCGACTTCCAACCCAGCCGGCCCGGAGAAATTTCTTTTTCAAATCATTTGTTAAAAATTCCAGACGAGCAGTTTGTGTTTGCTTTGTGCAAGTGGTGCCAATGGCGTTTTAGGGGCAATTGTGTGAGGATTGTAACGTGGCTGCACGCCCCACATTTATTTCAGAGATTCATCCGACACAGCGGCAGCTCCCGTTAATAAACACGATTAAATGCTCTCGCTTCGGAAACCGCTGCGCCCTGTGTGTGTGTGTGTGTGTGTGTGTGTGTGTGTGTGTGTGTGTGTGTGTGTGTGTGTGTGTGTGTGTGTGTGTGTGTGTGTGTGTGTGTGTGTGTGTGTGTTACAAAACATGAGCGAGGAGGAACACCGACGGTTGCGTTTACACACGGGGACAACACGGCAAGGTTAACAGTATGTACACATTTTTGTTCCATGCTGTCATGGAGGACCGTCCCATCCTCTGAACAAGATTAAGGCAATTTCACAAGTGTCCTGGTACAGAAGGGAACTAATGTGCAGGAGGACCACAGATTTTTCACGTCTCATTTTCATACAAAAATAAGAAAGTTTCCCTCGTGGGAGTGGTAAAAAAAAACAAAACAAAACTTGTAGTTTGGCTCAATCGTTTGCATTAAAAGGCCCAATGTGTAAGATTTTAGCGGCTGCAATGCAATGTAAAGCAGCCATTGGACTCGCTTCTGTTTGGAAGGCAGAGGGTGTAAGACGGCAACATTTTCTCGAGGAGCCGCGTCTGTAAATGTTTTCGTACGTTCGCACATCGAATATTTTCGCTTTCAATCGGGAATTATTTACGTCATTTACAAATTTTCATTTCCGTAATGCTGATTTAAAAAGAACGAAAAGAAAAAAGAAAGTCGCTGCAGCAATTGTGAAGGGGCACCTGCTGTGTGTGAAGGAAACACATACACATTTCAGTTTACGCAAACAAAAACAAAGCAGTTAAAATTTGAATCGAGTGTACGCGTCGTAAACACCGCTACATTAGTTCTATTTTATTTTTCACAGTAAATATTCGGAGAGATCTAATACGCTGGGCCTTTGAAATGCTCCTTGGATTGCTGCTCATTTCATCACCATGATTTTACACTCGTACTTAAATTATATACCGTTCAGCATTAGAATCCCATTGTCTTTTGAGCGTCCGTTTAAAAGTGAAATCCAGCATCAGAGAGGGACTGCAATCTAATGTTTACGTCTTGGCATAAATATCACATTGCATCGCAACAGAGAAGGAGAGATTGCCTTCTTTCAATAGATCCAGTCAATACATAACATCAATATAAGCAACCTATTCGGTAAGCAGTGCTTGTAGATTATGGTTCCTGTGTGTGTGTGTGGGGGGGGGAAACGGTCGCTGGAAGCATGCATTTCGTCCGATAGAAAGTAGACCATAAACAAGTGTGTTCAAAGGCTTCCCCGCTAGCTGGGGCTAATAGAGAGTACATACATGACAAGAAGTCGACTCACTGCAGACGATCTAGTGCGAAAACCTGTAAACGGTGTGCCAGAGCGAGAGTGGACGGTCTTTTGCTGGTTTTACTCATGGTGGTCGACAGCAGTGGTAGAGCACAGTATCGTTGTGTGTCAGTGGCTCAATCTTTTTTTCTTTTTTTTTGGGGTGGGGGGGGATCGGGAGGCGCTGGTGTCAGGTAGCTACAGCTTTGCATGACACACACATATATATATATATATATATTTTCTTTTTCCTTAGACAGAAAAGTGTCAGAGTCTGCGTGAAACGTGCCGTGGCTAGGAGATACATTGAACAGCAACATCCTCACACAGTGAACACTACAGGGGAATATTTAGGACAAACTTTATAGGACATCGTCGTCGTCGTGGTCATGCATAAAATTAAAGAGCGTCTGATTTCTTTACTTCATCGTTTCTTGTTGCCTCCAACCCCCCGACTCAGTTCAGAAGAGTCCCGTACAGCTGGGCCTTAGTCAAACTGTCCTTCCTCGTCAACCCCGTACTGCCAAATTTTTGGTATCTTGGTGAGGTCTTCTTTGGGAGCGCCGGGCCGACGCTCAGGGCCGAGCTGGAGCTGGGCCGAGGCCGGACGTTGGGCCGAGGACTGGGGTAGTGCTGGAGGCTGGAGGCTTCCAGGGAGCTTTGGTGTAAGGACTCGGCCGAGCTGTCTGCGCTCAGGTTGATGTAGTCCCTCTTGGCGCCGCCGCCGCCCGCCGCCGCCGCCGCCATCGCTCCAACCCCCCCGCCGGCGCCGCCGCCGTCCTTCTCCTTGGAGCTCCCCGAGTGGAAGAGACTCCCCTCCGAGTCTTGGCTGTCGTCCTTGGCTCTGTACAACGCCAACGCCATGTCCTGCTTGTGGTGCTCGGCCGCTTTGGGGCTGCGGCCGGGCGAAGGCGAGCCCACGTCGAAACGCTGGTCCAGCGCGCGGCCGTGGAAGACCTCGTCGCCCTCCTGGAAGCCGCTGTACGGGGACCCCTTGGCCTTCCCGGCGGGGGGCCCCGCGGCGAAGTGGCGCTCGGAGAAGCTGTACGGCGACGCCCGACCGTAGGAGCCGGACGTGGAGAAGGCGTTGACGTCCTCCACGCTCAGCTGCCTCCAGCGGCCGCTCAGCTCGTCCTCCAGGGCGCGGCTGTCGCCCAGGCCGTCTCCGCGAGCGCCCCGGTGCGCCGGGCCCACGCCCAGGCCGGTGGCCGAGCCCATGCTGCGGGAGGAGGCCAGGCGCGGGGCGCTGGAGTGGTACGGCTCGCTGAAACACGACGCCGTGCGGGTGTACGCCGGCGAGGCGACCTTCTGCGGGCTCCTGGAGGAGGAGGTCACCATGTGCTGGATGCTGAGGGACTTGGGGAACGCCGGCCCGCCGTCTCTCTCGTAAGGGGACGCGCTTTTCCGTCCGCCGTACTCGCCGTTTCCGAGGTCCCGCCAGTCCATGTAGAGACCCTGGTGGGAAGAGGACAGGGTGCTGCTGGCGGTGCGCCCGCTGCCGCCGCCGCCGCCGACTCCGCCCTTGTCGTCCGACGCCAGGCTGAAGCTGGAGTAGGAGCTGGAGGCTCGGAGGCTGGCGGCGCCGAAGTCGTCGCGCTGGTGGAAGGAGGACGGCGGCGGCGGCGGCTCGTCGTGGGAGAAGCTGCCCGAGTGGAAGGCCTCCTCGTCCGGGTTGCTGTCGGTGGAGTTCTGCACGTGGAGCTGCAGCAGGGCGGCGTGGAGGTCGACGCTCTGCCGGCGCTCGCCGTCCTGCTGCCAGCGCTCGGGGCAGTACAGCGCCGTGTCGCTGCAGTACAGGTCTGACGTCTTGTAGGAGACGCGGCGGTGGTTCAGGCGGTCGCCGCTGCCCGTCGTCCCGGTCAGGAAGTCCACGTCGTCGTCGATGTCCTCGTCTTCGTCGTCGCGAAGCTGCGGGCTGGGCGAGCGCGTGGCCGGGCAGCTGCTCCCGGGCTCCGGCTTCTCCAGGACCTTGGCGATGACGGCCGTGGGCACCGAGTCGGAGTAGTTGGAGTGGCACATGGCCACCGTGATGCCGCTGCCCCGTTTCTGCTTCTCCATGTGGGAGCTGACGCGCTCCTGGAAATCCACGGGTAGCTACGGACACACACACACACACACACACACACACACACACACACACACACACACACACACACACACACACACACACACACATAAGAGAGGAATGCACACAAATAAAATGACATAAGTGACAGCTGACTTTAGTCCAAGAGAAGATCTTGGAAAGTGAACCACTCAGTTTCTCTTAATTATTCATGCTGTCGGCCTTGATTGTTGTTTTTTTTTTCTCTCCTCGCTCATTCTGAGCCCTCCGAGGCCGTTCATCAAGGATTGTAATCTGCAGCTCTGGTTCAGAGAGTGAACCATTCTTGTAATTCTCACACAGTCCAGCGTGTGCATCTCAGGGGGAAACTGCACCACTTGAATCCGATAATGAACTTTGGAAAATTGCTGAAGGGAACCAAATTTGAGACGAATCCTCTTCTGCCTGCAAATGAGTCTGTTTCTTTTCATTTCCGTTGATTTTATTTCCACGGAAAACAAGCGAATATTATTTTTTTTAAAGGCGGGTTTTATCTTTCAGTCCCCGTCTCTGTTTTGATCTGCGCTTCGCACCTCCTGCTGTTGCCTTTCACTACAAACACCATCTCTCGGCGATAACGTTTCCTTCGATTTCAAACTGGTCCTTTGTGCCTGTCACGACTGGCCAGGGTCAGGAGGAGATGTTCCCGGCACGCCGAGTTCTCTCTTTTCAACTTACTCCTCTGCCTCTTCATCTCACGGTCCCCCCTCCCCTCCTTCTCCCTCAGTCCTTTTAGTCAGTGTCTCTTTATTCTGTCGACCATCAAACACATCTTTGCTTCCGTGGGGAGCGGCTCAGATTCAAATTAAACCAGTGCTCCGGGTCTCCAGCTGGGAATAGCGGAAGGAGGAGGGGAAGAAAAAAAAAAAAGAGAGACAAAATACTGACTTGGCTTTGTTAGGAAATAGAAGCTCATCACTGCATAAAATAACCTGCATCTTTTAAGTGGGGCTATTTTTAGCAGCAGCTGCCTCGCCTGGAGGGAATAGAGATGGAAAGTAGGTGAGGCAGTGGTTGCTGGGGAGGCAGAGATAATGTACAGTCTGTCTTCCCAGTAAGCTAGCTCAGCACTAGCCCTTATCTGAGGCAAATCTTAATTAACAGACACACTTTTCCCCAGCTTTTAATCCGTGTGCTGGCACACACGTCCACAGATCTCGCCCCATTTATTGGTCTAAGTGGTTTAACGTGGCGCGATGGAACTGACGTTCAATATTTGAGCCATTCCATTAAGTCACAGCTGCTCCCTGAAAGCGATTTCTACAGAATGTTCCACATTTGGATAGATTTTTACATTTTCCTTGTCCAATAACTTTTATAATGACTGTGTATAAAGTGCCATGTGAGTAGCTCTGCTGCAACGCCGCTTTCTGCAAAGTGTTATTGCCACTGTAATTTACGCAATGGCTCAGCAAAAAAACATTTTTTTTCTTCTAACTATTCCAAAAAACTGAATCACTGAAATTGTCCCTGGCTGATTAGTTAACAATAGCGCTAAGTGCTCAGTGGATGACTGAAGGCGAAAGAAAAAAGTAAAAATATAAACAATGAGTAAAATACATTTAAATATAAAGGAGGAAGTGTATATGTTGCAGAGTCGAGCTGTCCAAATAGCAACCCCCCAATTCTGTTGGATTTTAGAATAGGTTGCTTTCTGAGTTTTTCAAATAAAGATATTAGGGGTGTTCCAAATTTCAAAATTTTGATGGTTTGAATCAATGCAGAACTACACAGTACCAACATTAGCCAGAACGGCTGTGAACAGGATTGAAAGGCAGCAGTCTGACAACAGCTTTGCACTCGCAGCGGCGCTAAACGCCAGGTTGTTATCATCTACTGGTGTGTTGTTTGTGAGTGGGAGTAGGGGTCACTGCCTCAGCTACATCATCAATGTAGCTTGATTCCGTCCTCCCTGAAGTTTCGGACTGCTTTGAGTGAGGCCGTGGCAGACTGCGCCAGTCAAGCGTTGAGGCTGCTGGAGACAAGAACGTTGATTTTCCGTTTCTGCGCACGAGGCGTCGTCTCGGGCGAGGTGTTCTTTTATTCATTCATCCATTCATGGCGCCAACCCTGGATGCTGACAGGTGGCACTTCGAGACCGCAGACCTTCGTCAGGCGGAGCGGCGAGGCAACGAGCACCGTGACTTTTAATGCGAGTAAAATAAAATTTTAAAAATTACTTTTCTTTTTTCTTTTTTTTTTTTAACGGTACATTGACACCAACAATGAGATGCCCTGTCCATTACAGAAATAGTGCAGTGAGAATAGCACATTAGCGCACTAATTAGACACTGTGCAAGTTCGCTGATGGATAGTGTGGGTTTTATCCATCAGCTCAGGGCTTCACAGAGGGGTTTAGTAATACTCTGGTCATTAATTAAAGCCCTGAACTGTGAGTCCCTCTTCAAAATGACTAATTTAAATGTTTTGGGGTTTTTTTGTACTTTTTCCCCTGAAAAGTTGAAAATGCTAAAATATTGAAATGGTTTTTCAAAAATAGGCTACTTCAAATATTTGGTTGCAAGATTCCAGGTAATGGTGTCAATACTAAAACCATATATATGTAATATGATTTGACCAAATTGAGCTCGAGGTTTAGATACGGTGGCCGTTATTCTTCCTCTACTCTTTCACCAGTCGATTGGCCACTATGCAGACTCTCCTGATCAACAGGCCGAAGCAGCTGCAGCAGCAGCAGCAGCAGCAGCAGCATAGTGGTTGGGCAGCTCACCTCAGACATCTTGTGCGCCCTGTAGTGAGACTTGGAGCACTGCAGCAGCTGGGCTGCCAGGTTGCAGTCTTTCCTGTAGAGTTCCTGCAGAGAGTCGGGGAGAAGCGTGTGTCTGAATGTGTACGCACATTTCATTCATCGTTTCAAAAATCTATAACACAATACAGCCTTGGCTTAAATTATGGGCAGCTTCTGGAGGAAGCAGTCGGACGGTAATGCCATTTTACTGTTGTGCCACTGCCGCAACAAACCTAAAAAAAAAAAATACATCTTGTGCCCAATAAACTGTGCACCGTGCATCTCTGGCGGAGCTGCCGAGCAGAAAAAGGAGCCCGACTGTGAGCTGTTGAATAAGAGGAATAGGTTGCATTCTGTTGGATGCGTAATTCCTTTGCAAAAATATTTAGTCTTGGTTTTACAAACGTAATTGCTGGTAATTTATCAGTTCAGCATCGCAGTAAAAGCTGCGACATTGTATCCGCGACTAAAGTGGGCTGCAGCTGCATTTCTGCACCTCCAGCCTTGGGAGTCTGGCCACAGCATTTCCTTTTCTGCGATCCCTTTCAATACGAAATGGCTTCATTTTTTTTTTTTTTTTTTTCTAAACTTCTATTTAATACCGCGCGCCGCTCTACTGGCGAGGCAAAAAGCCGGGTTTAATTGTTTGCTTTGTTTTGCGAATGCGAGCGCTAAGCCGGTTTAGCTGGCTTGATTTTCCCCTCAACTCCTCTATGAAATCCATCAGCTCATAAAGGTCAGTCGTGGCTGTGCCTCCCTCACACCGCGCCCCCCCCGACAATACTCCCCCACCCCACCAAACAAAAAAATGCGCTCTGTGACAGAGTCGAATCCCACGGCAGTTACCGGCGGACCGCTGGTTAAATGATTGCATTTCATTCCATTTCGACGCTGAGGTCGGGTTTTGTGGACTCCATATATATTTTTTATTTTTTTATTTTGTGCTGAATCCAAACATCCAAACAGAGTGTTCCTGATATACGAGTTAACAATGATGGGAGAGGCCAAATCACAGGTCCACCATATAAAGTCTAATATCTACTGGAATGTAGCAAAGAACATATATATTCTGATATATTTGGCCAAAAAATAAAACGGCACAAAACATCTCTAAGCAATAACATGCTGGACCCTCACGATGCTTTTCATGCTTTCCCAGCAGTGAATTCATGACTTTCTACCTGGAGGACCACATCCAAACCCCTGCAAGGCTCCTTCTCTCACAGACGAGCAGCCTTGACTGTAGCCACATCCGAAGGGTTTGTCAAAACACTCTTTTTTTAGCTCAGGGCGGATAAAAGGGGGGAAAAGAAGAAGGAGAGAAAAAAAAATCTTGCCACAGGCCAGAGAGGGGAAATCCAAACTAACCTGGAGCCCTGCGGTACAAAACCCAGTCAAATCACTTCAAAGAGACTGAGGCCGCCCCAGCGCCACGCGGCCCCGAGCTGAGATCCACACAGTCTCGCTCCAGATTGGCGCCGCCCCTGAGGATGCCCATTGATCTCAGCATAATCACTGTGAAAGGCCTGGAGGCCCAGAGTTAAGTCTTCTATCTGCTGCATCACGAATGTCCAGGATGTTTAGGACAATTCCAACCAATATTGAGGGCTGCCAGTGCAACGAGGCACTGTTTGCATGTGGAAAAGGGAATAGTTACACAGGAAAAAAGTGCTGGATAGCTTTCCCAGCAAAGAGATTAAAACCCTGAAAGACCTAAAAACCTGTAACCCCCTCCCGGACTCTGGACTGTTGCTTGATTTGTAAACAGGACCTGGGGATGTTCTCAGTTCAAGTCTTCTCCCACCCCGCGAGGCTTCAGCTTTTGCTGCCGAGGGAGCGAGTGGGCGGCTCTCTGCACTCACGTTGTCCTCTCGGAGTTTATTGATGTTGATCTTGGCCTCCATGAGGTGGTTGTTGAGGACGATGATTTCTCGGCTGAGGGCTCTCTTTTCCTCCTCGTGGTGGTGGGACTGCGGCGGAGGAAGGAGCAGGAGGATGGACAGAACGGAGAGAAAAGGTGAAATACAAGTGTGAATATTGGCAAATTTACAATTTCTTGTCTTGTCTCGTTGTTCGTCTGGTCAAAGGATGAACAGTGAATCGTATGCCAGTTTGTCACTAGCTGTGTTTCCATTCCCCCTAGAATTGCGCGAAACGTAAATATCGCAATAAAAAAAACTGTTAATGGAAACATCTTAAACTCGCTGAAAGGTTTTTACGCTCTCAAAGGTGGTTTTTCACACATATTGATATCGAAAGTACATCGCAAAAATGGCATGGAATTCACACGTCACCGGACTTAACGTCCGGGGTCACGTGACCAGTTCACTTCAAGTGGAAATGGCGCGTTATGTTTGGACGAAGGACGAGACAGAATATTTTTTACAAGTAATCAAAGAGAAAAATCCAACAACCACTCCTGATAGCAAACAAACGTAAACGAACCAACGCAAATGTAATTCTCGTAAATCTCGCGGGACAAGATATTACGAGAATTACGTCACGCGAGACTCACAAGAATTATGGCTCATGCGCTTCGCACCATCTAATGGAATCACCTGCAATTGTCGAAATTTTAGAAATATCGCTGTTATTTTGCGAAAAACTGACAAGGAAACACAGCTTATAGCTAACTGGCCGACAGCAGCTATTCAACTTGCGCTAACATGATATCTTTAATCCTGTCTTTTTGAATTACTTTGTTACTTTCGAAAAGTGTACGACGGCACATGAATGAAGGAAGCCTGCAGCCCACACAAGCTGCATCTCAACACCTGAGGTCGCCAGTCTGAATCTTTCATTAAAAACACAGTGAGCTACTAATATCACAGGCTATCAATGATGTAACTTGTTCCTGAAGGGGCGTCCCATTTTCTGGTTATCGATTTCATCCAACTGCTCCTTGCAACCCGGCGGTAAGCACCCAGGCGTGGGGGTGAAAATGAGAGCTGGGATTGGGTTAAAAGGAAAGGGGGGAACGCAGCAAAGCAAAGGAGGGGAAGGGAAGGGAAAGAAGTGAAGGTAAAGGAAGAGAGCGAGCAAAGCAGTTTGGGGCGGAGGGAGCAATCCGAGCACTGGGAGAGAAGAGAGAGATGTGGCCAAAGATGGAGGGACCGCGGAAAGTAAGATGATAGAGGAGAGGGAGAAAATTGAGCGCCAGAGAGCTTGGAGTTGCTATCAGTCTGAAGCCCGAGCCAGCAGCAGGTCTTAATTAAAAGAAGATTACACTTGCCAGCGCTCATATCATATCAATTACTCTGGGAGTGGGGGGAGGATGGAGGAGAGGGAAAAATAAAAGAGTGGGGAAGACAAATGAAACGCTCCATTCTATTTTCAGTGATTACTGTCAAAGAAATGCAAAATGACTCTGCCGAAGTGACATTTAGCTCCGAGAGCAGCGGCTCCTAACGGCGGCGGCGGCGGCGGCAGCGTCTGCTGGCTGGACGGTTTGTCTTCCTCTCTGTCAGAGCCGTTTTTAGCTCCGCCGTGTCACCCGCGCTGGGCTGTGATGAGCCCAAACATTGACTCTAATGATTTTCGCTGCCCCCGACACGACGTCTGCCGTCAAGTGTGGAAACGGCTCTTTCCAATGGTGTTTCTGAGAGAGCCAGCGCCTCCATTTCAGCTCATTCACTCAAAAGGACTCACAACACCAGGTGTGACTCTGACATGCGCTCAATTGAATCATTTCATTTGTCCTCCTGGACATATAGACATACCTCATGTCTTGTCAGTAGAACTTTATTGATTTTTTTGTTGTTGTGTATCACAGATGTACAAGGGGCTGTCCAAAATTGATGTGTGTGTATGTGTGCGTACACCCGTTTGCCTACGGTTGCTTAGGGTGTGTGTTACTGTAGGTGCTTTTGTGTGTGTTGTCTTTTAATACTGCTGCCACTGTACAGTCACAGTGACAGTAAAGTCTGTCCTAATCACGCATTCAAACCTTCGAAAGAAACACTGCGCAGTTTTAGCACATTGAAATAATACTTGCGAAATCGTAATAAAGAGTCGCCGACTTGAGAGAAAAGGTCCCTTGCTATTTACACAGCGCCCCCAGCTGGTCATCAGTAGGACTCAGCAACTCTGGTTGCTTGTGTCGCTGCTTCTTTGTCCCTCCTAGTGTGTCAAGTGTTGTCTTAAAGGTGTGTTCTCATCAGTGGGTGCTGGGCAGGCAACTAGAGTCACGAGGTCCTAGAGATTGCCGGCCAGGTGTGCAGTGGCAGTGGCAGCCATTCTACCTGTTGGTTGCAAGTCACTGAATTGTACAGAAAATATTTTGAAACTATTATTTTAAGGTAGAACAACTACATAGTGCCCTCTGTTAGAAACCTTTCACCCCCCCGTCTCAATTGGAAGTAAAAAAATTCCAATGTCTCAATAAAAGGGGAACATTATTGAGTGGATTCGATTACAATTTTGCGTGAAGAAAAGAAAATTGGCCGAAAGTTTTCTTTTGTCCCCCCCCCCCCACACACACACACACACATCAGATAACAGCTCATTAAATATAAATGATCAAACCTCATCCTGGCTCTCGGCTACACTGAGTTATTACTTAAATAATAGATTAGCCTCACCGCTATAAAGCTGGTGTGGATACCCCACCATCACTCACATGACCCTCGCCCTGCACACTGAAGCAGTCCCACACACACACACACACACACGCACACACACACACACACACACACACACACACACACACACACACGTAATTGGGAGAGCTGTGGCGCTGCAGCGGCTGATAAATGACACAGCCTGACGCTCGGATCGCCGGCTCGGCCTCCCGCCCTTCCTCCTTTCAATCTCTCGGTGCCGCTGATTGTTTTGAAATACACGGGTGCACAGCCAATCTAATAGGTGGCAATTAATGTCAGTTTAAGCAATCGGCCACCGTTGATATTGAAATCCAATTTTCTTAGGGCCTCATTAATCAGCTATCAGGACACTGTCGTTCTGTCTCATTATTCTGCTTTCCTGCTATACATGTGTGTATGCTTTTATATATATAGTGAGTCTGTGGCCAAGCCCATTACGCCACTTTTAAGCCACCAGTTATTTAACTGCTTTCCTGTTTGATGAGAATGTGTTATTGGGAAAAAGACAAAATCCCATAAGCATTAAAGTTTCATGCGTCACTGCTCTTTGATCTCATTGCCTCAAACTAAACACGTGAGTGATAAAAGCATAAGTTGCACATGTTCCCCTGCCCCGGGCTTTCAATGGAAAGTATCGCATAGTCAAGAGTTTTAATTACGCATGTTGTGTGTTTAGGCGCACACAAGACTAGAAGGATCACATACGTTGTGTTATATATATATCCATCATAAATGACCGTACGTTATGCTGTACGATCATATATGTTGCATATGTGGCACCGAGTGGAATAAAAAAAAGTTTTCTTAAATTGAATCTGCTGCTTTAACTCACTTCACTTCACTTCACTTCACTTCAGAGGCAAATCACAGAGCATTATCTAATTAGCAAATTCTGGATTCTTTTCTAATTTTGGCAATTTAATGAAAAGGCTATATTAATATGTTTCATAATGAAATATTAAGCTTCCCTTATAACAGGGTTCTGAAGCAAAAACAAAACAAAAACAAAACATTTGTGGAACTTGTTGTAGAAGGAAGGACACCGTGAAGGGAAGAATTTTGTTTCATCCTGCCAGAGATTCTCCCTCTTCACTGGATGACAAATGAATCCAAAATCCCATGAGTTGCAATTACTGAAGACGTTGGATGGCAGACGGGAACAGAAAAGTCCTCTCCCTGTTAATTCAGTCCTATTTTAGTCCGGGGGGAGGGGAAAAAAAGGAGGCAAATGAGATTTTCTAACCTCATTCAAGGGGATTTTCAAAACAAGAAACCAAACACAACGGCCGTCCTGAAATCAGGGTGTTGGAAAGGAGGAAAAATCAGTCGCCTTAATGCAGACAACCGCAAGGATCACTGTCCGGATAAAGTAAAAAGCCATTAAAAAAATGACTCAGAATTTGTCCCAGTTTAAGACCCAGTTTAAGTTTCAGATGAACAAAAAAATGTTCATCAATCTAGAATAATGGTAAAAAATGAACGAAAAGTATTTGCAAAACCTTTCGTTTTCACACTTTGCAGCGAAATAAATGGGAACTTTGTCGCGGCTGTAATGCAACCTTTTGTGCGAGAACGAGGTGATTTATTAGTGCTGCTGGCTTTTGCACAGTCACTCTGCTCGGCCGCTGATTCACTGTTCCTGCTCCGCGGAGAATCAAGGGGAAGGTAATTACACACTGGCCAGCTGCCGCGCTTCCCCGTGTTGCCTATTCTCTTATGTGCAATCCGCGCTTTTCATTTAAGGGTTATGATAAATGAGTGTAGCCCTAATGGCGCTAATTAGCCGTGCAGCTGACCTCGCTGCTGCCGCTGCCGCTTAGCAAAGAGCTGAAAGCAACACGTTCCCTTACTCAGCTTTTCCCACCTTTCCCCCCGCCTTCATACAGTAAACAACTAGCGGAGGACATTAATTTCTGCTTGATAACAGCGGTAATCTATGATGATGTAGAGATAAGAGTCAGCATGCCCCCTTATTCAGGTTTCTGTAACAACTCCTCAGCCTTGTCTGCACGTACGAGGTTGTTTTTACAAATGGGATTTTTTTACATCTCTGGAAATGATTTAGAAAACTCATCTCCACTGCTCAATGTTTTCATTTCATTTGCTTCATTTGTTTTAATCATCATTTATTTGTGTGCAAAGTTGTTTGCCTTGATTTGGAATCAGCTACGCAAACAATTACTGCAGACGTGTTGCCAAACATGATAAACTATGCAGCTAAAACTCATTGATCCCAAATCAAATAGTAGTTGTTTTGTTGTGGCTCAGCCAAGGCCTGAGATCCTGAGATGAACCACTATGACCACTATGAACCACTACCTCACCACTATGACAACAACATTATGATTGGTTAACAATAGATACGAAGATGGTGCTATTTTTTCATAATTGATCCTTTTATAGATTTTTTTTCTTCTTCTTACTTTTTTCAATATTCACAGTCCACAGTCTCGCCTCTGGGAATAGATACACACAAAAAGTGACAAAAAAAACAAAGTATTTTCAGCAAAACTGAATTTCCAAAGCCGCAAATAAATTGTCAGCTGCCATTATGTGGAACAACAGGCTCATTAGAAAAGACTCCAGTTGACTGGCATTGCAAGCAAACACAAAAAAAAGGGCATCAATTTGTTGATTTCGTTGTTCCACTTGAGAGCAGCAGTAAATCTTTCCGGCAGAGCAATTCGGGAGTTGCTAGGCAACATTAGCATTGCTTTTGACTTTTACAAGAAGTTTATGTGCAATATTTTACCTCAAACACTCCAGACCAAATCAAACATTAAGGAGGCAGCAGACATCAGATTAGCAGTTGAGGTAAGACATTGTGTGTAACCTCAGTAAGGGAGAGAGATTTCAGGTGAAGCCACTAACTTACTGCCACCTGTAGGTGAGGCACTACAACACCCATTACATAGGCCCTGAATCAGGGGAGGGAAATCAGCACCAAGGACAGCTCCATTCAGAAATTAAAACCGTTTGTATCTCGTGTGTAGCTTCAATTAAATGTCAAATGTCATGTCCAATAAGAAAATCACTGCCATGTTCATATGGCTGCTACTATAGGTTTTCTTTAGACAATAATTTACTTTTAAATAATTAAAAAAATTACCACCACAGAAGGTGCTGGTCCTGCCCTGTAAGATCATGTCCGCCTTGTTCTAGTCCACTTCCAAACGTGAAAGGTTCAACTAAGCATTTTTAGCTAGTTTTTTTTTTTGTTTTTTTTTGTTCTAAGAAATCAGGTTGATCCGTGCTCTACTAAAATCTAAAATAAGAAGATCTGAAAAATGGGACTGAGGGACTTTTAAATAAAACTATGTATATAATTACTTCACATAAAGTGAAGTAGGTCCGTTATTCATCTGTTCCACATGATCTGGCTCAGCTCGTTGTGAAAATTGTTTTTTTTTTTTTTTTTTCCCCACACTTGGTAGCTTTACCACTCGAGTGCGCCGGACAGCGCCCTCTCTCAGAACTTCCTAAACGATGTGTCTGCTTTCATTGGCGGAATTTTCGTTACAGCCTTTGTCGCCGCCTGCCCGGGCCGTCGCCTACAAAGGGTCGTATTTCCCCTTTGAAAGCCCTTTGCATGACACGACATCAAAAGAAAGTCAATCCCAATGAGAGTTGCTTCTAAAAAGAGGCGGAGAAGAAGGAGAGGGAGAAGAATGGAGGGGGAGAAAAAACCCTCCCGCGCTCTCCTGTCGCCTGCCATGACGAGTGAATTGTGACATCAAGGCGCTCGGCTTGACAGACGAGAGCTTTTAAAAGCTTCAAAGTCGCCTCACGTGACGAGAATGAGGTGAGCGTGCGCCGCGGCGCCGCAACCAGACGCGTCTGACGGCGTTTCCCAACGTCTCTGTGGCGCGGTGTGTAAGGGAGATTGTATCGGAAAACAAACAAATAGGACGGCACAATAAACACAGTGAGCAGCGCGGGCTGGGGAGGGAAGATCTGGCTGTGATTGGCTGCCTGTCACGCAGTCTTTATTTCAGGCTTCTGGTGATTTATTACTATTTTCATGCTCTGCTGATCCTGCACCAAAGATGATTTGACAGGGGGGAAAAAAAACATACAAGGTGGGGAAAAAAAAAGGCCTCACTGCTCAGACTAGTTTGTGTTTACTTTAAAGGGACATTTCACCAAAAACGACTCCCTCGATCCTTTACAAGGATTCAGATTCACTGATTTGCAAAGCTGATTTCTGCATGCATTAATTGGAAATATACCTTCTTCCTTTTGAAATTATTCATAATTATATAGTTATCCTTTATAATATGTCTGTGAAGGTTATGTTAAAGCAGAAGGGCAACTGGAATTGATTTTGCAATCTTGAAGACATTTCACTGTCACCCGAGAGACTTCTTCAGTTGTGAAAAAAAGGGTCGGAGGAGGTAGCTTCTATTGGCAAAGGTGTATATTTTTACAACATATGGTGTTGATTATCAATGAGGTGTTGATTTATTATAGATGAGACGCGTAATCAAGAATCTGTCTAAAAAGTCTTGAGTGTTCCAGCACGACAATTATGAAGATTACCATATTATTTTTTGGGTTTTTGACATTTTTGCCAATCATATTTTCAGGCAGGCGAGTTTCAAGAGTTTGTGTGATGCCTTTTAAAAGTCTCTCAGGCCTTAAATTGCTTGGGAAGCTTGTGGAAAACTAAAGGAATCCCTGATGATGAGTGTGTTATTCTTTAATGGCTGTCGAGGAAGCGAGCCGCAGAAAAGTGACAGAGTGTCAAGAGAGACGATTGTCTGCCAAGCCGCCGAGGCTTGCGGCAGACACAAGTGACGCTGATGAGCTCAAAGTAACGGCCACAGAAAGTGTCGTCGGAGGGGCCGAACAAAAACTGAACTGGAAAAACAAATTTTCTAGTTCAGGAATTTCTGCGGCGCTAGTGACATGCACAGTCAATTCGCAAAAACCATCGACGAGAACCTTTCCATTTGACGTCCCTCTGCTGTTGTTTTCGACGGTTTGAACATCAAGAACAGTGAAGTGGAAAAGTTAATCCAACATGGATGCAGAGCAAATTGCAACTTTGATGGGAAAAAAAAAAAACCCTGCTGCTGTGGCTAGTTGCAAGTTAGCTAGCAGGTAGATGCCAACGTCGGCTGGAATGCTAACGCCTTGGCGCCACCAATATGACGGCATCTCCGTTGGTCACACTCAATTTTCTTTTTCTTTAATGCAGAGCGTGACCTCACTTTTTGCGCAGTCACTGAACACAGATTCATCCTTGGAGCCGCTTCAAGATCGTTTTTGCCAAGCAACTCAACTGGACCCATTGGCCACCTTGAGGAGTCGAGACGCGTCGTGACGACCAGCGACGGCTGCTGACTGTGTCCTTTTACCCACCGGTCAGTGCTGACTCGCCCTCCTCCATTAGTCCAGCCACTTATTGGGCCAAAACTTGTGATGAGATTGCGATCCACTTTAATCTCTACGCCAAACTGCGGCCTCGCTGGGGGTGGGGGTTGACGGAGGGCCTCCCCAGCCGCGGAGCCGCCTTCCCTCTCCTGCCTTGACAGATCATGAAGCCATAAAGGCCGGCGAGGAAGCTCTCAGCCTGATGTGATCAGACAGCTGCTGCTTCTGCTGCTGCTGCTGCTGCTGCTGAGGTGAATGGAACAGCACTTAGCTGTAATAGTTGTCTAACGGGGGATGGGGGTGGGGTTCCTCGTGGCAGGTAAGACCAATTACTTTGGACATTGATTGTGCTCACGCGCTTTGATCATGTAATTGCTTCGAGAGAGTGAGATGAGAGCGGCTCTGATGCTAAACAGGTGTGCTCCCGATCGATTACGGCTCTCTCCCGCCTTGGTGGGAGTGGGGGGGGAGGGTGGGGTGGGGTGGGGCGGGTGGAGTAAATGCCATCATCACTCCAACAACGTCGGCCTTTGAAACGGCATCATTTGGCATCATTACTGTATTTGAGCTCGCCTCCCTCCCCACATCTCTCTCTCTCTCTTTTTGCGACTCTCTGTAAAGTGGCGGCTGGCTGCCGTTCCCCACTTTGACTCTGCTTCAAAGGAGGCCCGCAGCTTCTGAGCATCCAAACACTTTGCATCGATCGCAGATCTGCGGCTGAGTGTGTGTGTGCGCTGAGACGTCACAAACCGTTGGTGTGTGAAAAGGGTTTTATTTGAATGCAGAACCACCTGCGATTGGTTCCATTACGTGGCTCTTTGCCCGGTGGAAGTCCAGCTCTCACTATACTGGACAGCAGCTATCGGTGAACTCTCTTATATGCTGTCTTTAAAAAAAAAAAAAAAAAAAAAAACGTGGTCAAGCATTTATTGGTTTTAAAAGAATGGGTTGGAAGGTTTCCACTCCAGGTGCCTTCAAGAGAGTGAAGGAATAGCGAATGAGTGAAAGCTTGATGAGCAGTGAAGGACGATAGGTAAAATCAAACTGCCTGGAAGAAATAAGTGAGTTATGAAAGTTATATCTGCCCCCTTAAGAAGAGAAACGCTCACGCTGCTGCAGATGGCTGCAGTGCGCGCCAAGGAACTCTGCCAGTAATGGATAAAACCGTTGGCTTGAATGTACATTATATAGTCAAATGTACTTTTCCTCCAGACAAACAGGTGATCCGTAGAGCACACAGCCTGTGCATCACAGTGAACTGCCAAAAAGTAATCATACTTTAAATACTGACAAGTGCTTCATATAACTCAACGTCAAAAAACACACTTTGAAAAATTGACTTTCTAGATGGACGCAGGTCCAGTAGAGACGAGACCAACAGGAGCAGGTGTTGCAGAGAAAACTTTTTCCTCCTCACTTCACAACTGCTCTCGTCTGAGGAAGAGTTTCACAGAAACGCAAAGTTGTGATTTCTTGGTAACTCCAGGACTGCATGTCCTCCTGTAAATGATGCCAGGGCAAGCTTTGGGGCACAAGCTGTTTATCTGTGAGTGTGCGTGTGTGTGTGTGTGTGTGTGTGTGTGTGTGTTGGTGCGAAAAAGCAGAATTCCATGTTTAGATTTTTCTCCTCACTGTGATAAAAAATTGCAGCAAGAGCAGAAGGACCAGGTCTGCGAGTGAGACCCCAGCTGAATGCCGGCGGGGTCGCTCTGTCAGTCAGAAGGCAGTAAACGTGCTTGCTAGTCGTGCTTGTAAAGAAGTTGTTTTTTTCCCTTTACTTTTTTGGGTGTGTGAACATTGTAAAAGGTACATTGAAAACGATTTGCCGACTGAAAGGAAAGACAGCACAACAGGATCAAGTTGAACCTCGGCTGAGGGTCTCTTACCGTCCTGTGCATCTTGTCCTCCAAATCCTGGTTGATCCTCTGCAGAGCTGCATAGCTACTCTGGATCCTGGAGGAAAATAAATAAATAAATGAATAAATCCCCGCTCCTTTAAACAAAAGACCCGCAATGGCTGTGAAGTGTTTTAGTCTTCATGCAGCTAAAACAGCAACAAATAAATAGATAAATATGCAGCAGTAGTTGTGGGATATTTTAAGTTCTGACACAGATTTGAAGATCACTCAGGATGAAAACCATAAAGTTGTTTGTGTGTTTGTGCGTGCCGCATCAGGAACTGGAGAGAAATAACAAAGATGTGACTGTATGAAAGGAAGAAAGCTTTTTCTTTAACAAAAAAAAAAAAAAATGACACGCTGCACTGCAGTCATCTCTAGTCGTAACTGTCTCCTCAATCCGTCTGCTCGGCGCTCCACCTGAGAGTGATAGAGCAATAATCAGACTGTGTTCCCTTCGCGAGGCCGCTCCACGTGTTCCGTCGTGTCACGGTCGCAATTCAACCATCGCATTTTCACATTAGCCGGCGGGCTGACGGGAGTGCTGATAAGAGCGCGTTTACGGCTCCATTACCGTGACACATGGGGCGCTGGTGGGAGGCGGGGATAATAAGCAGATAGGAATTCATAAAACAAAGACACGGAGGGGATCTGAGTGGGTGTCGGGGTGGCGGATGGTTATTGAGGTGGGGCGGGCTGGTGGGGGTGGTAATTAATGGAGTGCAAATAAAACTCGCTGTTCCTCGTCTGTGAGAGACGCCGCGAGTGTCGTCAGGGAACAACTTCCTGCCTCAGTAATTCACCAAATCAATCTGAAGGTCCAAATTAAAAAAGGGAAGAAGCTAAAACCAGGTTCAGATTCACAAAAGTAGCATCGAACTTACTTGACTACTGCTGCTATTTTAAGTTCGAATAATACATTGTGTCTCCTCATTTTTCAAAAAAAAACCTGTTTGGATTTGTTAAAAAGATCCTAATCTCTCTCAAAAAAGGAGGAGAGAATATTTAATGCATCATTTGTTACGCAGGATGACTCATCTCATCCTGCAGGGGGGGGGGGCTACAGAAACAAGATGCACTGCTGTGTCCAACCCCTCGAGGCCACAGAAATAAGTAACAGCAGAGTTTGTTATTTTTAAAATCCAGGCCCACATTTGTTTTTCAAACCGTTTCCTCATTTGTTTTCCATTTAGAATGTCTGCACGTAGCCGCTGTGTAATCTAAAGGTTGGGCGGAAAGTTGCTGCTTGTGGCAAATTAAGTGTGGCAGAGGCTTTAGGGAAAGAACCATAGAACCTCTCACAGCAGCTGGATTACTGAGACGTTGCTGGACGCGCTGGAATCTCATTGTCCGTCTTTCAGAGCTCCAACAGAAAGTTTTGGCCTTGGAATTTCACCGGATTCAGACTCAGAGAAAGCAAGAGGCTGCTGCTGCGCTCAAAGGCCCCAGGAAGGCAAAGCACTAACACAGGAAGTGGAAGCGAGCCTAGCTACTGCTAGCGAGATTAGCTTGGTTTAGCGGTTTTTATCAGAACTGGAGACAGAAAGAAAGAAAGAACAGCGCTAAAGAATTTTCTCATGTTTTTGCTTTCGCCCCGACTGGCTTTGGCGAGAGTTGATCAATCTACTGGTTCCGTTCAATTGAAAGGGTGAACGTTCATCCAATCGCCTGACTTTCCAATCCCTTTCTCCAGGCTCTGAGCCGGACGGATACGCGAGACACGCACTCACTCACCTGCGCAGTTTCTCTGTAAATTTCTCCAGCTCCTCCTGGGCACGGCGCAGCTCCGTCTCCAGGTACTGCCGCGTGGAATCGAACTCCGTCTCCACCATCTCTAGTTTGTTGGCGGTGTGGGACAGGCGCTTCCGGAGGTCATCCTTGTGGTCGTGGAAAGAGCTGCAGTGAGCAGCGGAGGGGAGAGAAGTCGTAAGAGGGAGAGCGGAAGGAGGAGGCCGACGGCGGAGAGCAACGTGTTTTGATGAGAATGAGCGGAGGAATGGACGGACGGAGGGAGAAAACGCTCTAGTGGGCTGGCGGGGTGGAGGTGGAGAGATGAAGGAGGAATACTAATAGTTTCCCATTCACAGGGAGGGAGCTGAGCTGGGAGAGGAGCTCCCATCAGGGTTATGGTGAATTCCATTACATACAGGCTAACACACACACACGCGCACACACACACACGCAGTTGCCCATGGAATCCCTGAAGGGAGGAGCAAGGCATTTCTCTTGTCTCCAGACAAAGAGCGTGACGTGATTTTACGCAAGTGGAGGTATGAAAAAAACAGAATGAAGCGGCGCTTTTTAATGCGTGAATGAGCCGTGAAAAAAAATGCCTGAATCAGCGTGAGAGGGAGAGAAGGAGGCAGAACGGGGAGCCGTGTTTGAACAGCCGCGCCGAGTGCCGATTCATATTTCTCCTGTGGGGTTTGACGGTGGTCTGGGTCTTGGGGGAGATGGCGGCGGTTGGACCAGGATGGACTGAGGGCGGGGAGAGGCTGGAAACTGAGACACAGTAGGGAGAGGAAGGGGGGGTTGGGATTCAGTGTATTGACAGAGAGATCTGAGCGACCGGCGGTTCCGACCGGCGACCAGCTGGCGTGATGAGTTCACGGGTTAACTCACAGCTAGCTCAGTCTGTCCATCCAGGCACACACATGCTACAACTCCAACGTCCCCCTGGAAGTTTTTCACTCCTCCAACTTTGCCGAGACCCCACTGGGCACGACAGCAAACACAGACACCCTTAACGACTGTTGGAGATGTGAGATGACAAGGCAAGGAGCCAGAATCCTGCTCTGGGTTCTTATGATGATGATGCTGGTGCTGATCTTATAGTCAGTGATGAGTTCGATTATTTTGTATTTTTGGAGGTCCTGTTGTGTAACACTGACGCACAACGACGCTGATAGACAACGGGAAGGGACGGCGACCGTGAATGATGGGAAATAATAGACGACACATTACGCCTTGATGGCTTTTTAATGGCGGTGAAATTGCGAGAGAAAATCTTCTCCCGTTCAGAGTGAAATGAATGACAGCGACTCCGGGACAATGAGGCTAAACGCTCGTCTTACCTTCTTTTGGGATGTTTGCAACTGTTTCTCTGTGTTTTGAGGGCAGCTTTGCCAATGTATATCTTTTTCATATTTTTCTGTCTGCCTCAGCTGCCGCTCCTCCTGCTGCTGCTGCTGCCGCCGCCGCTGCCACCGCCGCCGCCGCCGCCGATGGTCATCAGCCGACGGGCGAAGCCGAGCCTGAACTCTAAACCTCAAACCAACAGTCAAAGCTCTAAGTCTTGCCTGGGGAGGCAGATAGGAGCCGGCTATCTGCGATGACCCTGGCAAGAGAACAGAGAAAAACAGCTTTGAGGTCCCGCAGATTCAGCTGCACATTTGCTTCTGTTGACTTCAGAGGCGGATGAGAGAGATTCTGTGTGTGGATTTAGAGAATGAGCCGACGTCTACGTGAGCGAGCAGAGCCGCGGAATCAATGGGGTGATTTTCAGTGAACGGAACCTCGCAGCACTCGTTCGCCTCCTTCAGTCCCTCGTTTGAAACCCAGCGAACGTGGCCACCGCGAGCTGCGCGAGGGCCCGGCGGAGCGGTGAGTTATCGACCGGCTGACCGCCGAGGTTATTCCTCAATAAATCAGCGTTATGACGAATGCGCGCGTTTTCCCCGTCGCCATCCTTCACCGTCGCTCGCCGCCGCCGCCGTGACTTGAACTCGCGTCCTCTCTGCCGAAAGAGCTTAATAATCTGCCACCGGTGAGAATAATAAGGCCCAATAAACCTCTCCAGTTTAACGTCTTTTCTTATGCAGCCACATTAGTCTTGTTGAAGTCGAGGCCCTGTTGGCTATCTGGGAGAGGCCGTGGGACAAATAAAATAATTTATCTGGAAAATGGACTTAAAGAGGAAGCAGGAGCAAGCGTTTTCAGCAGACCACCAGTTGGGCAAGCTTAGCTAAGCTTGGATTTCTCTCAGTGTGTAAACGGTTAGCTTGACGCGTGGGAAGAGTGGTTCTCTGCTTTCCAAAATTTTAAATGAATACTATTGTATGTCATTTTTTTGGGTGAGAAAAAAATACTTTTAAGAGCTCAAAAACTCACCAAAATGACCATCCTATAATAGCTTAGCGTGAGATTGAGTGGTTCAATGCAAACACATTGTTGGTTTGCGAAAAGGGTCCCTGTCGCTGTTTGGGGGGCCAAGGCATGGAAACGTTTGGGAACTCCTGATTGAGGTTATTAAAGCTTAACTTTAGGTTTTTGATTGAGCAAGGAAAATAAATAAAAATGAAAATAAATGACCGATAATAACATGTCAGAGCCAAGCGATGATCAAGTTGTGTGATTTTCAGCCTCGATATGTAAATGAAGGCTAATTTTAGTGGCTCCACGGTCCAGCCGCCACACTGTCAGCCAAATGTCACTTTTCCCACCCATCTCAAGCGCCCTCGTCCGTGTTCTTGCACAGTGAAAAACCAATTTATCATCGATATGACAGGAAGAGATTAAGCTGACAGTGTACAGGCAGACAAGAGAGAAGCACTGGAGAAAAAAAAAAAAAAATATATATATATATACACACACACACACACACACACACACAGCGGTGACTCACTCAAGCATTCGAAAGCAAAGTGAAAAATAAGACAAGTTTATTATTGATTTCACTCCAGTTGTAATTAGTCTCACACAATGACAATAAGCAGATTATAAAAGAATTCTAACTTAATCAGGAGATGAATAACAAGTTCGATAATTTCTTTCAAAGGACAAAACATAGTTGGTTTGATTTGAAACACAAGAATATAAAAAATAAAGAAACGTTGAAACCCCAGCGTGTAACATTTGAGATATCAGTGGCAGTGAAAAGGAAAATAAGTCAATATATACAAATATGTATAAGGAGCAGGTGCACCTGTAACGAAGTGGCTGTGTTGCGCCACCACGTATCCACGGCACATGGATCTGCTCTGTGTTTGGCAATTTCCCCCCCGGCATTACAGCTGATTGGAAGAAGAGATCCAGTGGGACATCAGGAAACAGGGATTAGCACTACGGTGGCCTTTTCCATGATGGAATTTGTTTTGAGAAAAATATTTGACGAGTGATGCGCCGGGTGGCGGCCGCAGTTTTCCCTTTTTCCTTCCTTCTTAGCTCAGTAACAGCAAATGCCATTTGGCGACAAAAACAGGTTAGCATTCGCTAAAATGTGATCGCACTCTTCATTTGTTTTTCAATTTTTGAAATGCCAGTGAATTCTTTTCCACGTGGAAATACCAAGAAAGCAACAGCTGCAGCCTCTCGGCGGGGGAAAAAAAAAAAGAGTGCCTTTGCTCACACGCAGCCAATAAATTCATCCTCGACGGCCAAGTTCGCACGACTTGCGCGAGGAGGAGACAGGGGTTGCGTTACTTTTATCGCTCCCTGCAGAGAGCCAGGCTAGCGGTTCAACAACGAGCCGTAATGAATGCTTTGTTGCCCGCTGACATTTCTAATAGCGCCGGCGCTTATTATTTTTAATCTCCCCTCAACACGGGGCCCCGGGAAACAATGGCGCTTTTCTGGAAACACCGTCGCCAGAGCCGCTGGTCTTATCTGCCGGCAGCAGAGGGAGGCGGAGAGCGACGGAGATTCAGAGACCCGTCTAGAGCACACACGGGAACGCAGCTTCCGGCAGCGCTGCGGTATCGCAACGGTGTCCTCGGGGGGGGGGGGCGAACAGCAGATCTAGGTGCCCGAGGGGTTGTTTGGCAAAGCAAACACCATCCACATGAAGGAACACATGGGCGTCCTCGGAGAGCCTCCCGATTGGCTTCCTGCTGCCAGAAAAACTCAAAACAGCAAAAGATTTGTAGCTGGAGCTCACTCTGCTCCTCCCCTTTCTAGCGCCGCTGAGATGTTGTTTTTTTAATGATTGGGCTGCACCTCGACACACTGTGTTGACATTCGTTCTTCTACCTGGCCTTTACATAAACATCCAGCCTTTCATTTAATCGCGCTTCTTCCAGGTCAACCGAACCAAGTCACTTCCTCCTTGGTTGCCTCCGTGTTGAGAGTCAACACAAAAAAAAATCGTGAACTTTTTCGATGAAATCATGAGCCTACTTTGCAACCTGTCATCTTTAAATAATGTGATTATATCTCCGGGAAGTATATCTGGAACAACACACTGCTCATTAAAAAAACAGAAATCAGAAAACAAAGCGTAACCTCGATTCCATTGCATCGCTTTACATTACGATGCTTCACTCATTCATGTGCCGCGACGTCCCAACACTTCAGTGAACTGATTCAAAATCCTGAGCAGTGATTTGCAGGAGGTGCTGTTGACCTTTGTTGTCGTCCTCGATTGGTTTTTGACTTTCAAACCATGTTGCAGTTTGAAGAAAACAAGTTGCAGTCAGTTTAGCCTACAGGCGCGTAGGCAGCTAGGCCTACAGTCCTGCTCTCATGTGTTTTCACTGCATTTAAATGCCGGAATTTTATTGTATTCCCAACTGGGATCCAACCGCAAACACGCACTTAAACGTCAGGCGTGAACAAAACAAAAAAAAAAAACAGAGCTGTTTTCGTGCTTGTAAACAGCAGTGAATGTCGGCAGTAACATGCGTGACATCGTGTTCGCATGACCGCACGACACTACACACGGCAAAGAGCGGCAAGACGACGAGACGAGAACCCCGGGAAGATTCCCACCTCCCGCAGCTTCACCGACGACGCTCCTCTCATCCGGCCGCGACTCCGGCTGTGATTAAAGCATGAATAATAAAAAAGAAAACCTTAATGTAACTAAAGGTCAGCAGTGGGGGAGCCTTCGTCTGGGCTGTGTACAGCTGAGCCTCGATGTCGGCCGGCTTGATTTACAGGTAATGAGCCACGAGGGGTGAACTGGAGCTGGAGCTGCTGCCGGCAGCGCAGAGACTATTCACACCGACAAAAAGAGGACATTAAAGTTTAATGGCTGCCGGGCTGTCGCTCCTCTTGTCTTTCCTTTTAAGCGCAGAAGCACCGAGGGCCGTCGGGGCTCGGCAGGTTATTATTATTACGGTTCGTTATGACGGTAATGCTGTGGCGAAGACTCGCTGCGGCCGTCAAGCAGCGCCGGGGTAATAACGGCTCTCAAATCACACCACTGTGATACCGGGCTTGGAGTTTTTCTTTTTGCACCGAGTCGTCTGCTGTAAAGGCCTTTCGCAGCTGGGCGCAGCATGAGCACTTCCAGTGTGCGGCTGAAAGTAGCGGCAGTTAAACCGAACTACGTGCATCACAACTACGTGGTTAAGACCAGATAAGCATGGGACAGCAAGACTTCCACTCACCCCAACATAAATTAAGTCTTACAACTGTCCGAGGGACCAAGGGAGTTCAATTTCGTCACAATTTGAATGTTATGTTTTGTAGTGTTGCACAAAATAACAGCAAGACATTTTAGGCCAAAAGTGACCAAGTGCCACATTAACATTGCTTTCGTGAGTCACAGCAATTTAGGTATTAGTTATGTTGCTTTGACACAAATACAATAGGACGGCTAAGACCTTCTTCCTGTGACCACCGGGGGCGGTAGGGAGTCATGTTTTGTTCTCCTTCCACTGATGGTGGAACCAATCACAGGAGGTTTCCACTAACCAGTGAAACTCAGAATGTTCCACTGACATTGGGGTCAATTTTCGGAGGACTGCTCTTTCAACATATAACCCACGTTTTTCCTGCGCTCACTGTAAGTCCCGGACACTGCTCACTTCTTCTCATCGTGTGTTTGTATTGCTTTGACTTTCTATAACTGGGAAGAGACGACGCTCGCTGCAATGCATGATAAGGCAGTTACTCCAGTAAGCCACAAGGATTCCTTGTCGTGTATTTTAGCAGCGGCACAGTCCAAGAGAGACGACTTCCAAGAAGCTCACGCAGCGGAGATTTGAGCAGATGTGCTGATAATCACCAACATGATTTCACATATTTTTCACTTCCCTCTCTGGGTGCAAATCATCACATTTGTTGAGGCTTGTTTTGCGAAACTGTTTGTGTATTTTTTTTTTCCTCTTCCTGACGCAAGACTCCAGAAAGAGCCGCGTCTGGTGGATGCTATTTACCGGCGGCCAAGAAAGCGGCTCTGTGGATTAAGTCACTGAAGGCCCGGTGGTGACGACTAGTCAACACTCTTTGTTTATTTATTTATTTATTTATTTTGCCGCCTGCAGGAAGGGAGCCGTGCAGCGATCCCCCCATGGTTCCTCCCTGCTGCTGCTGCTGCTGCTGCTTCCATCTACATATCAAAAGAGAGTCAACCTTAAGTGGCTCGTGGGGGCCAAACTTGTTTGCCTTAAGTTGAATCCAACTCGCGCAGAACTTTAACTTTCCCAAATGCCTAAAGCATCACATTTCATTCAATTAATGGGACTCCGAGGCAGTGATTGATAAATTAAGCTTTGTGCAGGAAGAGAGCTAAACAGTTCATAAATCCCCTCCCTGACTTTAGAACTCTGATGCTGTTTTTTTTTTTTCCAGCTCCTGGGGATAAATTAACTGATAATGAATAGTCCCCCCCCCCTAAACCCCCCCACCCGCACCACCACCTTCGCCGCGCCTTGACTCATCAGGCTCTAGCTAGCAGCTCCTTCACGTACCCTCGGCCTTTTAAATGGCACGTCAGTCAGCACGCCCAGATTTTATTTGCCTGAGTGAAAGCGTGCGTGTGCGCGCCCGCTCGCCTAACAGTGCTTGGCGCAGCAGCAGGAATTCAATCAATGTTGACAATTTGTCGGCATATTCACACCGTCTCTGATCTGATAAGATCACACCGTGGGGGGCGGGGAGGGGAGGGGCGTGCCTTGTTGTTCGCCGACGCTGGATCCTTCACTTTACTCTGGAAGGAAACCAAATGTGAACCTACCAGATTGGTTGATCTTTGGTCAAACTGCAGCGAGGAAATGGGAAAAGATCCTTACATTTCCGGTGTTAAACCGCAACATTGACTGCATCTAAACAGGTGTTTGGCCGCTGTTGCTTTAAAGGTTGCATATTCAATCCACTTTGATGCCTTTGTTTTTCATCCTGGACTCCTGTCAAACAGAACTCTGCAGAGCGGCAGATTTAGCCCTCTGTTTAAAGCTTCCTACAAAAATGCTCGGCTTCACCGTTAAAACTTGATGGTCAGCTGCACCATCCGAATGTTTAGGGGAGGTATTACACAAGGCGGCGTCAAAGGGCTTGGCTGGCTGCTTGTGAGCGTGAGAGTGTGTTCTAGAACAAGGGAGTCAAGCAACATGAAGATATAGTTTAATGAACTCAATTTCAGGGCGCTCACTGTAAGAAAACAGCAATTGATTGAAATGTGAATAAGGCGAAACTTCAAGAACAGTCCTGGCTTGACGATTTGTGATTTGTCAACGTATGAAACTGTCTCAAAGCACCCTTAAACCAATCGATGCTCCCGAGGGGAGTCTCCAAGGCAGGAACAGACCCGGCCGGCTCAACGATAACGACGCGAGGACACACCCACGCACTTAGGGAGTAAAATGCTGTCCCTTCTGTAAGTCCGGCCCGCCAAACTGCTTACGCTGCTGGCAGCTCGCGGCTCCTTGCCGTCCAATTTAAACCTCCTTTGTAATGCGGCGCGGCACGCGAGGCTGCGTCAACACCTGGCAGCGCACGACAAAGAGGCTCCAGACTAACAAGGAGCCGCGCTGACAACTTGGAAATCCTGGATGTGGCGCGCCCGCCACATTTACTTTGGGGAAATCTGCTGGTTTCGCACGCCAGCTCCAATTTAGGTGTCACGGGAAAGCGCCCCACGCAGCCTGTTAGGGCGTCTTGTTAATGTCGTCTGTGACTCCGGCGCCGCGAGATGGGAAACGCAGCGTCGCGCGAAAAGCTTGGAGGAAGCTGCCTCTTTGGTGCGGCGGCTTAATCAGACCTGTGTACAAACCCACCGATGCGCAACGCTGGAAGTCAAAAAGCCTGGACTCAGCAAAGAAAACAGTAGAGGACTTCAGTAAGTCTAAAATTAAATAAGTAAAGAGCACGTTTTGCCTCTTGGCTGTTTCTCTTTTCCCTACAAGTCACAATTTCAGATGCGTTCTCGAAAATCTTCAAAAAAAAGAAAAAAAAAAGCACCCACCAGGCAGGATGGAAGAAAGTTGGACTGTCTCACGCATTCATCCCGTGAAGAACATGGAACACGTTTGATTTCTACAAAGCCTCCTTCCGTCGCATCCGTCGCATCCCAGCCGGACGCGTCGCTGCCAGGGAACAGCAGTTCCGCGTTTGGTGCTCTCAACTAAACTCGCGGCACAGACAGTTGTGGTGAAGTGACAACACGTTTCCCACAGAGGGAAGCCAGTAGTGCCGTGTGAAGATTCTGTACGGCACTGTGAAAACAGGAGCCATAGACTCGGGGATTCCATGCGAACGCCTTGAGCAGCACCCATCCTGAAACTTCAACCTGACACTGCTGTGATTGACTGAATGAGATTCATTGTGTCTTCATAAGGTATATGTTATTATTAGCGTTTGAACACTAATAATAATGATGAGATTGAACCAGACATTTGAATACAAGCACGTTTTAGATAAACACCAGAGCAGTGGCTCTATTCTTTACTCTTGATTGACATTTTGTCGGAAGAAAACAAACGAGGTCAATCTGTGAATCGCAGGAATGCTTGTTGCCCGCCGTAGGGATGACGCCAGGCGGGTCCGAGCCGACGTCCGCTGTCGGGTTTTGGGTCCTGAAGAAGAATTTCCATTCCCCACGCATGCCGTGATTGTGCATTCAGCAAGAGCCCCGGCCCCGAGGCTACAACACCAGCGACTTCAACGCCTCTGTGCCGTTAAAAGATTCTGTCAAAGACGCCCTGACGATTACTGTCAAAGTGTTAAAAGAATCTATCAGAGGCGCTCTCAGGATGACGCCGTGCCCCCCGGAGAGAGAGAGAGAGAGACTCAAATCATACTACTACAACTATTCAACAACTCTTTTTTTGTGGCGATCATTGTATTTTTTAAAGAGGACGAAGGAGGCGGCGGGAATGAGAATAACTCGAACGCAGTGGAAGAAGTTGGAACATCATGTTGGGTTCAGAGACGTGTGTTGGGCCAGAGCCACATGGAAGACAATGACTGACTTCCTCACTGGCACAAAGACTTCAAAGCACCAGTGTTCCTCCTCGTGTAGTTCAATCTTTATTCAATAACCATAATAATTCTTGAAAGCTGCTGTAGAGAAGTAAAGAATGAGAGTTCACCTTTCATTCTGTGCCAAAAATCCCTCCTGGATAACTTGACTCCATCTTAGACTGCGTGACTCCACTTCATCAGTTCAGATTGAAGCCCGAGTCCTTTAATAATTGTGACCATGTTGTCTCTCAGCCTGACAAAAACATTCCCATCTAGTTTTTCATTATTATTATTATTATTATTATTTTCAAGCCAGGGGCAAAGATGTGAGCCGCCTTTAAAATGAGACTTTTTCTCTCTCTCTTTTTGCCTCAACGATGAAAACAACGCTGAAATTAAAACGCTGGAGATTGGTTTCATGTTCTGCTCCGCCCCGACTGAGCGTATCGACAAAACGTCTCGTCCGTCTGTGCTCCCCGGACATAAACAGACAGCGATACGGCGCCGGAGTAGGATGGCGCTGTCGGGGGAGCTGGGGTGGGTGGGGGGGGCGGTGTTGGGGATGGGGGCAACACGGCGCTCGCCTCACCCCTCCGTGACCTTTCGCGCAAGCAACAGCTGTCGGGGGGGGGGGGGGCTAAGAGACAGAAGGACGAGACAGACGAGACGAGAGGAGGACTGAGAAGTCAGCTGACGGCGGAGGCGTGAACCTGTTAGTTCTGACCGATCGTTTTGACTCGGACGAGAAGCATCATCCCGTGACGGCTTGACGTGCAGCCGGACGACAAGCGGCGAGTTGAGGCGGCAACCGACCACGCACACGATGAGAGGTGCGGACGTTTGGCTTTCGTTTGCGATGTCGTCGCGCAGCCTTGAGACGTGATTGGCAGCTGTGGCCTGCAAGCACCTGCGGTTACGACTGCGGTTCAACCGTCGGTTTTCTAAACACGAGTGACTCTCAGGCTGGTCCATTCAAAGAGGCAGTTCTGTCGGGGAAAAATGAATGAATTTGGCTGAGGTGAAAGCTTGTAGAGCCGCTGTAGGAAAACTGAGATGGCAAACACAGAGCGAAGATGATGGTGACGATGAAGATGATGATAATAATGCTGATGATTATGTACTGATGATGATGATGTTGTGATGATGTGATGATGATGATGATGATGATGATGATGTGATAATGATGAGGATGATGATGATGATGACTTTAAGCTTTCATCATGCTACATCTATGTATCTTCACTCCATCAATGATGTTCAGTGCAGCAGCGCTCCATCGCCTGTGATACTGCTGAACCGTATTTGGTTTATTTCTCTTCCTGAAACATTTTTCGTTTTCTTTCCATCTTCCCGCATTTACATAAAGGAACGCAACGCAACGGCTTCGATCTCAGTATTTGCAAACGACACGTGCCCTCTGTCCACGGCGAAGCGCAGCGAGGCCCTGCGCGTTAATGCGGCGAGCGTGACCGGGTTGCGAGCGGAAGGCGCCACGTTCGTCGCAGGGACGATCGCTGCTCACGTGCCAGACCATGGCCGTCTGCAGCGGCAGTCGGCTTAGGAGGCAGATCATCAGTGAGCTGCTGGCCATCTGCTGATGGCCGGATGACATTTTCTTTGGTCTGTACGTATATGTTCGTCATATTGATGAGCTGCATATCTTGCTTTTTTTCTGCTTTCTGGTGCAAATATCATGACTGTGGGAAATGTGCCGTCTACGTCCTGATATTTGATAGTTGGAATCGTGCTCCAGGGTTTTCACATTCAGAGCAATGTGACATTGGAATAAGGGCTGTAACCAACTACAATCCCACTGGATCTGATCACAGCCCCCACAGATGTACAAGACTTCCAAAGAAAGAACACTTCACTGCATCTTATTTATGGTATCTATGGATTTATACTGCACTGTGGTTTAGATTTTGCTGCGATGATGGTAACATCCATCAGCACTCCAACCACTGCAGCACTAACAACAGTAACTTTAGGCTTTTCTCAACATTCAGTCCAGCGCCACATTCAGGTCACGCGTTAAATTTGTCCACTATCGTATTCCCACCGGCCTCCAGTGTTGTTCAGTTCATTAGCGAATGCCGGGAGACCCAGTTGAAAAAATGTTGACATTTATCTTGAATCGCTTGTAGCTGTTCAACAGTTTCTGAAGTGCATTCGTGGCTGTTTTTATAATTCTAATGCAAACATTATTTGCTTTGCCTGATTTTGCTGAGAAAAAAAACAGTTCCTTTACCATAATTGCACAAAGGGACTGACTATGTTCCAAAGCAACGAGATAGGCAATAGGGAAAATTGTAATTGAGACAACACTGACGGGATTAAATAAATACGAGCATCTTTCGAGTGGATTTGCATAGACGGATGTGCTGAAATGGCACAAACAGATATTGATCATACTGTAAAAAATAATTAGCAGACAAAATGATAAAACGCTGCTGCTGCTGCGGGCATGTTTCAACATTTTTCCGCTCAGAACTGATGGCGGCAGATGAAACCCCGTCACAAAAGTTCAAACAAAAAAACTGAGAATATTGCAGGAAAAAAAAAGCAATGAACGTAAAGTAAAGTAAAGAGAGCCATCAGATCTACAAAAAAAAAAAAGAAACACTCTGCAAATGATTCACTTCCCCTAAAAGTTGATCAGTTAACACACACCATGAGGAAATGGGAAAAGCAAAACGTGAGTCTGGATATTTAGAGATGAGGAGGCGGCGGCGCACATCTGTGGCGCACAAAGATCTCTAAAGAGCATGAATTCTGCCTTTGAAGGCACAATTCTGAGATGTTCACCTCCGAGCCTTTCCTCTCTATCATCACACACCAGGCTGGACTCGTGCTAATCCACCGTGCATTAGGCTGCAGGAGGGATGGCGGGGGGAGGGAATGGCGGGGGGGTCGTGAGGGGAGGGGGAAGGATGGGAGGAGGGCCGAGTTGGCCTCCCTGGGCTGAACATACTGCAGCGTGCACGGCAAAGTGCTCGCAGAGGTGCGAATGAGCGCGATGAGTTGGCCAGAGCGATTGTGAGTCTATTTTTTTCCTGGTTCCTACTTGGCGAACAGCCTCTCGTCTGCCGCGACCGCCCGGCGGCTGCGTCGACGAAACATTTCGGGTGTGGTGGCAGCGGCTTTTAGCCGAAACCCCGAGCGGGAGAGAGCAGCACGGGGCTGGAGGTGACAACAGTAATAGCGGTCACAGCTAAAATCCTGAGGAAAGTTTATCGGCAACTTCCTTAAGACGCTGCTGTGGTTAGAATTATCATTCAGAAATTGTAATGTACTCGTATCTTTAGCCAACGTTGCTCACTTGGTCCCGACGGAGCCACGTCTTTGTCTGTGTGACATACTTTTACAACTCTTGCATTACTGCTGCATCAATCAACCATCAACTCTCTTGTTCATTCATCTCGCCAATTTCCAGCAGGAGAAGTTTGAATCACAAAAATAAAGTGCTTCCAACAACATTGCTCTACTTCTTAAGTCTTAAACAACCCGTAGTTGTTGTGTGGACTCCACACTCTGGGGGTAAGACATTGAAAAAAAACAACAACATATATGTAGTTATTTTTGCATTCAGCTCTTCAGCCACTCTGCATGTATACAGTATGTGTAGACGTGGTGAAGACCACTTGCTGAAGTTCAAAGCCAGCTACAGAGTGTGGGAGCAAAGGGGATTGAGGTGACTTTGAACGTGAACACTGAGATTTTCACGACAGGGCAAACGTCTCTAGGGTTCACAATGCCGGAGGTCAGAGGTCAGAATCGACCGATGGATGACGAAAGACGAGAGAGACCAAAGTGAAATTGACGGATACAACCAGGGTTTGCAGACTACATCAGCTTCTCTGGACACACAACACATCCAGCCTTGCAGCAGTGCATGCATCACCAACCACTTTATTCGGTGCACCTTGCTAGTACCAGGTAGGGGACCATGTGACTTAAAATGAGAGCGCAAATGAAGGTGCGTGCGTTGTACGCCTGTTTACCATTACGCCAACTTTGCAAATTTGAACTCTGATCACATCGGCTCAGGAATAATTTGAAGGAGGTGAGGGGTGGCAAATTGTTCCAGGCTGAACCTGAAGGGGGCCTCAGCATAGAATCTGCTTGTGGATGCAACGTGCCCGACTCAGCGAGAGACGAACAGAGCCTCTTTATGCACATTCCTCAAAGTGTGAGCGAAGCCCGGTGGGCTGTAGAAGTCTCCACGGAGCTGGTGCACCAAAGCAAAGAGGATCCTGGGTAGGTTCGAACGATGAAGCTAAGCGGACACATTTACGGAAAACAAATTAAAAGTCAATGTGAAGTGTAAAGTGAAGCTGTTTTTGTGGTTCATTTCCTGGTCTGTTCAATGCAACTCCTCTGAACTTAATGTGAGGCGATCAACACAAAGAGCAGCTCGGGATTCATGTTGGAGGCTGTTGGAATTTTTTCCCCTCTTTTGAAAAGTGCGAACAGTTTTCATCACTGGCAGCTATTTTTGTCCCTGGAGGATCAGAGTGTCTCTTTCTAAATGCACACGCAACACTTTGACTTCAAGAAGCTGTTTAACAGAAACTTTTGCAACGTGATTTTCGGGAAAGTTTGGTATTTGGCTTGGGAGATGAAGTCAGGGCGAGTACACGATTAAAACATAAAAAAAACACTTGTTTTTGCTTTTTAAACAAGCGTATATGTTTTTTTCATTTCGCTTCTCAGGTTGCTATAAATACTGCACGCAATTTGCACATTCTGCACTGCCAAACGATGCCAGCATTTTAACGGTTTTATTAGTCTGACTTACACAGGTGAAGTCTCTTTTCTCATGTTTAATGAGCAGAAGCTGGTTTAGAGAAGGAAGGAGGATCTCTGAATGACGAGCTGCTGGATCTCGGCAAATGTTTCGAGACAGGTTTCAAATCCCATCTATTACAGCTTTTAATGATGAATGCTAACAGAGGCAAAACAACTGCGCAAACTACATTCTGCGGCGGCAGAGTTGAAGGAACTCTACAGAGATTTATTTTGTGAAGTACGGTACATTAATTACGTGCCATAATAATGCAGAGAACATCGCCGCAGGGTCGACAGGGTCGGCGCTCGGTACTTTTTTCCTATTTCTCACAGATTAATTAAAAGCCCAGTGTGCAGCGAGTTTTAAAAACTCACATCAAAGACCCGAGTTCCCCCCCTCTGGAAATCACCTCATCTGAGGTGCTGTTTGCTTTAATTATGTAACAGGAAGCGCGGATCATCTCCAAAAATCAACGTTTCCTGACTCGCCGTGGGTTACGACTGCAGGTGAAAGCAATTAACTTCTGGATGTTACCAGCGTAACGTGCCGCCGTGCTGATAACAAAAAGGCCACCTGAAGGCAATTTCGTCATTCAACCCTCCCGTGAGACAAAGTGATCACACACACACACTCACACACAGACACACACTCCTCTCCGCACTTCCCACCGAGATGAGGGACTCACTCCGGCTGTTAATCCCCACACGAGGTGCAGGAGGGTCTGGGATGAACCACAGCAACTTTCTGCCTCCGTCACGTTCGGCCGTAATTGTCTCTCTGCGCTATCGAGAACGAGAGTTAATTGAGGGTTGTGAAAACATGTGGCGGCTCATTACTCCCACAGTCGTAAAAGTCCAAATGACAGCTGAGTCAACAAGGAAAACAGGCAGGGATTAAAACTCCACTGATCCCAGCAAATATTCAGCAGGTTGCTGCAGGAGGAGGAAAAAAAAAAAAACGCACACTGCGACCGGAAAGCAACAGTAGTCTGGGATGCACTGCACAACATCCTGCACAATCTCCAAACATGCACTGTTGCATGCACATCCGCCTGCCAAGCCCCTTCCCCTTCTATTATCTTTTTTTTTGTTGTTCTTTTTAAAGCACTCAAATGGACAGAACATCACAACACCCGCACAGCAGCACTCACAGCAGTCGTTATTGTATATGTACACACATCTCAGAACAAGTGTGGCACGGCAACGGCGCACAATCACCTCGCAGCCAGGGAGCACGCGGCTCCCCCCTCGTCTTGCCTTACCGTTTAAATGCCTTCCGCCTCATTTTCTGCGGATGAGATCACGGCATGCATGTGCCCGTGCATCCCCTCCTCTCCCTCAGAGCGGCATGCTTTCAGGAGGAGAGGAGGAAAAAAAACAAAGAAGCCTCCTCTGATTCTGACCGGCGACAGGCTGGTTAGGCAGTGAGAGGGAGAGGTAGCGGAGGACTGAATGGAGCAGGAGGAGGTGTACAGGAGGAGGAGGGGAGGGGTTACATGAGTGATAGAGGGAAGGGGAGAGAGAGAGAGAGAGTGAGGGTGGAAAAGTGGAAGTGGCTAACCTGGTGCCATGCTGCATCTCCCCATCACATCCCTGTAGGAAGAGAAGAAGAAGGGGGGGGGCAGAAAAGTCATTGCGTTTATTTATCAGACAGATTTATCCGCTGCCGTTGCCGTGTCGTGCTGCGGCACCTCTTATCTGACGCTTAACGAGCTCTCAGAGTGTCTGCCTCAGCAAGTAAATAAATCTGTTATTGCTCTCTGCGGGCGCGACTGCCATGTCAACGTGGGGAGCATTAAATGAAGAGCGGAGGAGATGGGGACAGGCAGAAGACGGAGTAATCGATGAGCTAAAGCTAAAGAGGCAAATTTGCTCATGCATGAGCGTTTGTTTTAACTTGGCTCTGTCACGGAGGGAAGGAAAAAGAAGATGGGGATTGACGAGCACTCCCGTCTACGCCTAACTATGCCAAACTAACTTTGTCAATGTGGCTCGTCAGAAAAGCATGTCCATGAAGTCCATCCATTACTTCCTTTGGTAGCTCCATCTCTTCTGGAACTTTGGCGCTAAGACACACAGGCCTGGAAATCAGCCCTTGTGATGTCACAACAAGCTTGGAACTTGTACAGGTTAATGGCGCCACCACCAGCCAGAGGTTGGTTCCAGCTTTTGCGATTAATCTGTTTTTCTATCCCCATCAAAACGCGGGATGTCCAACAAAGGCAAGTGTTGACTTGCAAAAATAACGCTAGAATCCAGTTAGCATAGCCCACTTCCGATTAGCCTGGGCAGCAGGATTAGCTATGTTCAACGTTACCAAACAAAACAAGTTTCAGCTGCTATTAGCTTCCTATTTAACTCACAGACAATGTAGCAGCATCAGTGTTCCTATCTAAAGAGAGTTTTACATCCCTTTCACAGACCCTGTGTTGAGGACACAGGTGTAAAAACCCCAGACAGCATGGAGGTGGCACCTGACTCCACTCAAGTGAGGCAAGCGAGAATGAGTGCAGGAGGAGGCTTTTGTTTGTACACATTTGTTTACAGCACATGAATTATTCATGGCACTGGATTTCACAAGAGTGTTTAACCATTTACATTTTCACTTGGGCTTAATTCTTTGGTGCAGAACCAATTACTCAATGCATCGCCCGGACCGGAGACGGCGTGGCAGGAGGACGTGCGGAGCCGAGAGAGAGCGCTGCCAATGTCGATGCAGATACAAAATCTTGTAAAAATGCACAGAATCTTGAACAGTTTATTTGCTCGGAAGCCGCAGGACGTTTCTGCCGTTTGTTTGCTTGCGCGAGCTGAAGCCATACACAATTCCAGTTCGCCTGAGGATGAAGCGAGAGGGCTCCATTCGGGTGAGCGGTAATGAATGTCAGTGTATCACAACTTGGGCATGCAGGGTGTGAGTGTTTGCGCTTCACGGTGTTGTGTGGGTGTTACAAATAGTCCCGGGTGCTGCTGCAGGATGACTCATACAAATACTGAATGAGACGGCACTCAGTAATCGTCTCCGTCCATCCCTCCGTACCGGCGTCCCTCTGCTCGGGGAGGGCGAGTCAGGGGAGAGGCAGGAGGGAAGGCTCAGGATTCCTTGAAAGTGTCACCCGATGACTGTCAAAATGCTTAAAAGACGCACCGACCGCCACCCACCCTCTGATAGGGTTTCCACAGCATTATTCGAAGCCCAGAATGCAGAACAATTGGAGACATCATTATACAGGACCGATGGATGAATGGATAGATATTTAGAATTATGGGGGAATTTAACACTTCTGTCCAAAATGTTCTTTTAATGCCGTTTTAGTCCTCCCATTTTGCTCCTCATTCATCTGCACAATAATCTACTACGTTTAATTCTAACATTTTCCTTCTTTTTTTTTTTAACCATTAATGAACAGCAAAGCGCACGAAACGAATAATTCATCCATAACCGTTGGATCAGATTGCACGATTTGCATTCCATTAATAAACATGGAACGGTACAGGAAATAGCGCAAAGATGATATGCATCATTAATTGCTCTTTTACATCATCTCTTTATTCCCTCCATACAAGAAGTTGGATCAAATCCCAAGACGGGTAATGTGTAAAAGACTTGCATGTATGTTTTCTCTCAACTGTGCTCTGTTCTGAGTCCAGACACCCACCCAACAGATGCTACCAAACAGAGCAGTTGCTAGGAAGATGCGGCCTTGCAGTGCATTAATTATCTTTGGGAAGTTGCAGCATGAGCTTCTGCCTGTGTCCACCGCGCTGCAAGGCCACCCGTCCAACGACAGGGTTCTTTTTTATGCACGGTGCATGTGCGCGACGTGGGGGTACCAATGCTGAATCGTTTTTCCATACCAGAAGTGCAAAAGCATAAAAAAGATTTTTTTTTAAAAATGGATGGAGGAAAGTGTTTAAATTTTTAATGTCTTTGCTACCCTCACACAGGCAAGCAGACAGAGACAGAGGAATTGGTCTGAAACCCAAAATGCATGCTGATATGTCTTATTTGCTGTCTCTCTATTAGATGCTCAGAAGAGAGAGAGATGCTAATGCATTTAAATGAGAACGAGTAATGAAGACCTTTACCGTAGACCTCCTTTGAGAGCGCCCTGACTATGAAAAAGCAGATTTATTGGGAAATTATTAATGTAGAGTCCTCATGGTTTGTGCTTTGATTTCAGGTATGAGTTGCATTTGAGTTTGAGTCAAAGTGACTGAGGTTCCTGTTTTGTCTTGTGTGACTTTGCAGACGCCAACTGAACATCAATGGTGCTTTGAAAATATAATTTAACAGATTGCGTTGAAATCAAAGCCAACAAAACTGGCAAACGCAACGATTTGCTTTCAATGCATTTTTCAAACAGCAAGTGTCTTAAAATATAAGTAAAACTGAGACAATCTCGAAAGGTACTAGCTGGCATGAAAGAATCCGGATCTTAAAGGAGATTTTTGAAGCGACTTTGTACTTACAGTCATGTTCACAGCCCGCGGTAATGAGGTAGACCTGTAGGACATTTTGGGATATCCCTCTGGCCAGGTGAAGACAGGACAGGGGTTGCTCCGTCCACCGAGAGTCGGTAGGGGAGGCGGAGAAGGATCGTAACCACTGAGAGTAACTTTCTTCTCCTTCTCCCGCCCTCTTTTCATTCTTCTGTCTTTCTCCCAGCTTGGCTTTTCAGTCCCCTTATCATTTTTCTTCGATTTCTCCACTCCCCTGTCTCTCTCCCAATGGCTCTCCTTCCTCTTCTCCCTTTCCCTCCCTCGCTCGACAGACTTCTCCAGCCCTTTCTCAGTCCTCTCCTTCCCCAGGGTGCCATTAGCCACCAGTTCATCAATCCGCCTCACTCGATCAATGTCTGTCTCCAGGTAGAGTCTCCCAGAGGAGGGCTTCTGCGTCTGGATTTTAGCACATGGCTCCGGGTCGCGCTCCGGGTACGAGTGAATTTCCCCTTTTACTTTCCTCAACAACTCCTCAGGCTCCAGAACCTTGCAGATGGGTACTGTCTTGCTCCACTGGTGGATGGAGCTGGTGATGTCCTTCGAATCGCACTCCTCGATGGTCTGGAGGTTGGAGTTTGTCGGGCTGTACCACAGATTGATCGCAGACGAGGATGACAGTGGAGGCAGGTTTGGCGGAGCTGAAGAATGGAGCGAGGTTGCAAGTGGCGGTTGGGACGGGGTCGACGGCGGAGGCGGCGGAGGGGACGGGTAGCGGTGTCTAAGGGTGGTTTGCTGCTTAGGGGTGCCATTGCTAGTTTTCAAGACCCTGACGCTCACCTCGTTCAGAAACTGCGTGAACTTGCGCCTGTCCTCAGGCTTCTTCTCCCAGCCCACAGCTGGAGTGTTCTTTCCCAGGCTGGATAGGGACAAACTTGGCGTTTCTGCATCTTTCTTTGGCACTGTGGGGGCGTTTGCAGATGTACCACCTCTACCTTCAGCTTTTGAAGCAGGACGAGTAAAAATAAGGTTTTGGTAAATTACTTCAGGCTCATCCACGGCAGCAGCAGACGTCTGGTTGGTGATAAAGGACTTTTCATTTTCCCCTGATGCATCCTGGCTTTCTTGCTTAACAGGAGTCCTAAGCAGGCACGTGGCCCCTGAGCTCCAGCTATTAGTGTCCCAACTTCCGTCATCATCACTAGAGCTTCCATTGCGGCTCAGCAGGCTTGGGCTAATACTCCTATCACTTGGGCCGGGACTTGGGTTGTCCAAGCTGACCAACGATCGTCTCTTCGTGCGAGAAATTGATCCTCTCAGGCTGCACAAAGTGTCCTTTAAGCTCGGCAAAGACCCTCTCAGAGAAGGCAAAGATCCCTGGAGGCTCGGAATGGATCCCTGTAGGCTAGAAAGGGAACTTTTGGGGCTTTGGTTTGTGGAGTTTGGCAGGCTGGAAAGGGAACCCTTCAGTAAGGGGGAGGACTGGCGTCGCAGTGGTGGGTCCTCTTCTTGGTCGCTGTAAGGTCCAGAGAAGACTGGGCAGGACGCAGTCGAAGAGCAGGAACCACGATCCTGCCGAGTGGAGGCCGTCCTGGATCTCGGTTGGCGCCGCAAAGTAGCCATGTCCATCACCTCTTTCGCCCTTTTTCGCATGCTCTTTGGAGATACTTTCTGCACGGACTCAAGCCTGAGACCATCATCCGAAATGGACACACACAAGTGAACCATGCCAGGCTCGGTGGAGCAGATTTCCGATGAGGTTTTTTTTTGTCCTCTGTCCTCTTTGCCCAATTCAAATTGTCTGCCCTACTTGTGCAGTCCACCAGCAGGGTAACCAAGCCGTGGTAGGGTGACACACTTTCACCCATCCAGTTCAGTACACACTGACACCCCAGAGCGGACAGAGCAGGATAGGCATTTGTCAACAAAACCTAATCATTCACCCTGAACATGCTAATGTCAATTCTATTTTTTTTCTGTATTTAGAATGCAGAATAGCTCAGCCGCTGATGAACCAGGACTTCATCAGTCATTTATTTGTTTATTGACAGGGATGGTGTGGCAGAGCAGCTGGATATTCAGGTCAGAGATATTGACCACAGCTACCACAGGCATCAAAGTGGCCAAAGATCGAACAGCCACACATAGTATGACATTGTCAGTAGTATGTTTTTCTTTTTCTTTGTTGCCCTTTTGTGTGTGTATTAGCTTAAAACAGTGTGTTCAGTCAAATTACCGTATCCCCAAAGACACACACGTCTTATGATCTTATTAATTTGTCGCTCCTACAAACTCAATTTCATCCCAGGGCTCCTTTCACACAGGTGGTTTTGGTTGCAAAGGCAGCAGCTGGTGCCTCTTGACGAAGATGAAAAGGAGCCGCCCAGGCAGATGCCATGCGGACCAAACAGGCACGGATCTGTCAGTGGCAACAGATCTCCAACTGAAATACAAATTACAGCTGGGACAGATCTTCAGAGTGCTACAACTTCATGACCTGAGAAGCGTTACTTTGTTGAAAATAGCACTACGCACTGTGTTTTGAGTCATTTCTGGCCGTTGGTGGTTCATATGATTTTTTATTTATTTATTTATTTATTTTAAATCTAATTCTGGAAAGAAATGAATTTGATTCAAACAACTGGCTGTGGCACCAATCTACTATGACACTACTGTATAATGTCTGATATTGAATTCAAGTGTAAATGTTTTGCTGTCCCCTTTTAAATTCTGGGCTCGACATTGAGGAAGGATTGCCTGAACTAATTAGACTATCAAATTTCATGACTAGTCATTATTTTTGAAAGATGAGCAGGGATTAGCACGATAATATTAACCCTTCCATACAACAGCTTTAGCATTTAGGCCACTCAGGCTGGAAATGGCAGGATTTACCCAGCGGCAGTAATTAATTCTTTCTTCTTTTATTCCACCTCTTAGCTCTGTTTTTTTTTTTTTTTTTTTTTCCTATACTAGGACTTCCTGCAAATTGTGCAGGACTGATTACCACACGGAGTAGGAAGTGAGCGCAAACAGGCAGAGTGGACTGCCCGCTGTGAGGGAGTCGTGTGAAGCGACTCTTCAAGGCAGATGGCGTAACCCCCCCCCCCCTTTTTTTTTAGAGGAACACTGTCTACAGCTGGTCCCTCTTTGATAAGCTGCAAAAAGACGAGTGTGAACGAGGAGAGTAATGAGTGGCAACGGTGGCACGGGAGGCCAGGGAAGACCGCACATCGGAGCCGAGAAACACGAGGTTGGTTGTGCTTCCCACTTCTGAAGGAACCCTTAAAATTCCAGTCAGTGATTCTGAATGAAGTGAAGACTTCTTCGTCCTCTAGACATTAGATGATTTGCATTATTTAGTGCTCTAATCAGTGTAAATCAGATGACTCAAAATGTCTCCGTGCATCCCTTTGCGTCTTTCCAATAGGTCATATTTTATTGCTCATCTCTCCATTAAGGCCAAGTCGATGGAGGCGGCGGTTCATCTTTGCTACGAACAAATTAGCCGTGCTGTAGTTACACAGCACTGATTAGGTTGCAACTGATGTCTTGCAAAAGCGTGTCAAAGCACGTCGCAACGGCGGACCCCTTCATCCGACCGCAGCGACCGTCACATCAAGTCACTTTACACCTTGACTGGGTTTTTGCCTCGATTTGGCCATCGGCTAATGACAGCCTCACACTACCTGCATGGACTCCACACGGGGAGAAGCAAATCTGAACATACACCTCATACTATACAGCCACAACAAACTTGTCAGCAGCAAGTCAATGACAGGCTGAACAGTAGGGCCTCGATTTTTACAAAATCAATGAAAGGCACCTTGAACAGCAAATCTGACCTTGCTGCACAAGCTTGTTTGAGCTTGTTTCCATTCCTGTTTCAGAAAGAAGATAAGAAACAACAAATCCAACCTACAAGAAAAGTGTATTTTTATATGCATGTCGAGTGTAAGTTTGTCTCTATGTGCAATAGTTTGGTCAAACACCAGGGGGCGTCTGATGAATTTAATTTTATCATGGCAACTAGCTTATCTTCAGACATTTTTTTTTCCAACAACCAAAAACTACTATTATTTTAAACTGTATTTTGAGAATTAGTTTTTTTTTTTTTTTTAAACTACAATTGAGTTGAAAAATAATTTTATACGTCATCAATTAGAAGATTTATTCATTTGGGGGCATTTCTGAGCCAAAAAACAACAACAAAACAAAACAGCTTTGTAGGCTGTTTCTGTAAAAGTTAACTTGAACATGATGATAACAATAATAATAATAATGCAATCAGACGCAGCAACACAAGCAGCCCTCAGCCCTTTGACTCGCAAATGCTGGTTCCGCTAATAAGATCTTTGCTGACTTATCATTTCCTCTGAGTACATCCATCCCAGAAGCCTGAGCCAATGAAACAAAAAGATCAGATGCCTCGTGTCTCCATTTCAAGCTTCCGCATGATGAACTCTTTGGAGATAAGCTCTGACATTCCGCTAACAAACTGCAAGCAAAAATTGGAGTTTTGCATTTCAGACATCTCTGCGGTATCCTAGTTTAGCTAAGCACAATACTTCAATAATGACAACTAAAATAAAAGCAGTACAAACAAAATGAGCCTATTTAATTAGCCTATAAAAACATTTGCACTTGATACAGACAGGGCTGCTGAGCTATTTTATAATCAATAGATTTTATATTTTATTTGTGTTTATTGGCCGACACCATCTGCAATAGGAGCAACTGTGAGCTTTTTACAAGGCAAACACGCTGAAGTCAGCTTGGATTACTAGAGATGAGATGAATCCTGCCAAAACAGTGAGAATATCAACCATCAAATACTCAAGAGCTCACGTTATTTTGTTTGTTTGTTTTTAATGGAAACAGTCCCTGTAAAATCCCTGTTTTGTATTGCCTTGGAATAACCCACATAATCTTTTCATCTCACAAACTGAACATATGAAGGCAACACAACAGACCCATAAAAAATGTCAGCAGTAGCCCCAGCGAGTATATGGAGACATACGGCTGCGACAAGCACTATTTTTTATTCCCATGTCAAGGAGCGCCCTGCAGTTCGGCATCTTTTTCATTTAGTGGGGCAAAATGGACAGCAAGTGTCGCTAAATTGAGACAAATTGCGCGTTTCAACCTTGAAAGCGCTGGCAAACGACGCGCTGGGTCAGGCCGCTTTGATGGAAACATGCCAGCGGTCACGCATGACTGTGGACGCGCACAAACACGGGGTAACACGTGCTCAAAGCGCAGCGTGTGCATGCAGCGCTCCATTAATTTTCTCTGCGAAATTACAGGCGTCCTTTGTTTATATATGCAACAGTGCCCTCCAGTGGTCGCAGCTGGTAAAGTTAACATTGATTTCTTTCTTTCTTTCTTTCTTTTTTCTTTTCTTTTCCTCCCTCCGATAATTTATCTGGGGAGTCAACTGTTGTGTCATTTCTAGTTCCGGTGGGTGTTTAATTTTTGTTTTGTAACTTTCAGAAACAGTTGCGTTGGCAAGGTCTTGCCATTGGACACCCGTGACAAACATTCATCCATTTTCCAGCATATCCAAACTCGTGTAAATCTTTAAAAAAATTTGTTGGGAACAATAATTAGGACATCACTTTGAAGAAATGTCTCAGTCTGGTTGAAAACGTTTTACAGTAGTAGTAGTAGTAGTACAGCCAAAAAAAAAAAAAAAAAACACACAAACCATGATCGGCGAAATCAAAATCCAGAAAGGTGCTGATGAGAGATGAAGATTTTTAAGATCAAACTACCAAGCGAATGTCTGAATCAACTCTTTCTTTAGCGCCTGCAAATGAGGTCAAACCCCGCTGTCTTTTCCAGGCAGCAACGTGAAGGGAGAAGGGTCCATTGCAGCATCGTTAGCATTAATTATCCATGGAGAATAGCTAGCTCTGCGGGAGCTCATTTTCTAATTATCCACCTTAAAGAGACATAAAAATCTGCCTGAGAATCGATTCCTAAAGTCCATCTTCCCTCCGGTAGTAGATGACACACAGGTCAAGCTGACTGTTGCATCTATTTATCCATTAATTTATACACCAGCAAAACACTGACGTGCACTCTTAAGCTCTTAATTAGTTGCCTGTTAAAGAAATACTAAATACACAGCATAATCCCTAATCGAACAAATAACAGTCAAATTGGTCCATATTTGTATTAGAATCTGGAATCATAGGCCTGGGCTGGAAAGTTCGATAGTTAGGTGAGACTCAAACGTTATGCGTTTTTGCAGATTTAATCCACAGTATAAAAAAAAGTACCACTAAATCATACTTTGATGTTTTGCCATTATTTGAGGCAATTTTACGCATTACGTTTCAATAACAGTTTGGCATTTACGCGTATTTATGTGAAACACCGAGATAAGTGACTCGTTCCAGATGAAATAGATGAAGGAGTAAATGGTGGCACTCTGATGATGAGTAAATATCACATCCACATCTACAAGGATTAGGGCTTCCACTGAACAGAAACTAATGAGGACCTTTGTGTGGGCAAAGACAGATAGGGAAAAAAGAAAGTGCGATGCTATGAATGTGAATTGAAAACACTTTAAAAACCCATCGGTTCTAATTTGGCCTCAGTTTAGTCAAATCATGGAGCAAAAAAAATGACAAAAAAAAAAAAATCCCAATTTCCTTTAAATTGGAATTTAAAATGATGTGTCCTTTAAATGATGTTATCGTTGGACCACTTAACACATTGTTATTTGCCTGTTGTCATCTGCAGGCTCCGTCTCATCTATAAATAGAGGAAAAGAAAAGACAGATGGCGGCTGAGCCCGAGACGATGAGAGAAAGTCGGCGGTTTTCGTGGACGGCCAGTGTTTGTTTGTTCAAACAAAATTGGGACGTCAATGCAACTCCCAGTTGCCGTGGCTACAGCAGATCCTCTCCGTGACATCCATCCAGTGGTATGGCGGCTGGCGCGCGGCCACACAGGGGCCAATTATCTCTCGCCGGCTCTCCGTCCGCCCTACATGGATATTTTAACTTGAGACCATAGGATGTAATTGCGCAGATTACAAGAACGTTGGCGGAATGGGAACGAGGGAAGATGAAGAGGGAGCAGCAGCGGCGGCTTGTCAATGAACTGCATGTCAAATGAGCCGATTACTTTTCAGTGGGGTTTGATGGAAAAGAAGTATTTTTCCTAAATTGAGAGCTTCTGAATTACCATGGCATTGTGTCAAACGTGGAGCTGCACATTCCAATTCCACTTCTGGCTTGAGGATTTTTCAAAGCTGAACCCAAACAGATAATCATAGCCTCTGTGTGCGTTTTCTTACATTAGATGTATTATATGTGCATTAAGGCGGAAATTCTGTATGATGATAAAAGCATAAGTGGAGCCCTGCAGTTAACTGGTTACCAAGGAACAAAGGTCGTTATTGCCATAACAGGGAACTAATATTGGCACAGAACTATATAAGAACGCATTTTGATGAAAGCATACTTGAAATGGGAATTACAGCTTCATTCTTTTGATATTCCCCACATTTAAAGGACAAATTGATAAAAAAAAGAAAAAAAAAGAAGCTAATTTGAAAGTTTGTGCTGGTCTTTAAACTGACAAACGGCATCAGCATTATTACATAGCTGCCAGTGTACGAAAACACAGTCCTGGGCAGATATTAACAAACACATTGAAGTGTGTCAGTGCAATCATCTCAGTGACAGTAGTAGTAATAGAAATTACGCGTCACATTTTGACAGTTTCCAAGATGTTGGCCTCAGAGAAAAAGACTCATATCGAGGAGAGGCTTTTGCTTCAGGTGGCCGTCTGTGAATCAGCGGCTCGAGGAGAGGAAATCTAAAAGGGGCTGTGAGAGCCGGACGCCTAAACTATTACCCTAACTCAAGGCTGGATGTCTTGGGTTTGCCTTTTGGCTCGACAGACATTTAGACGTATTTGAATAAGACGTGAAACGTGGAGCAGCATTGACAGCAACATAAGTCACCCTCAAGCATGACGTACAGCATATTGTGGATCCATACAACTGTTGAAAGGTTCATTTTCTTTGTCAAGTGAGGTAGTTCAACGACAACGAGACTTCAAATTTTCAATTTCCTGCAGGTCGGAACATAGAGGGAAACTCAAAACAAGTGAGGAATAAACAGTCAACACTGAGAGGAGAGGAAATACACTGTTCAATGAGAGTATTAGTGCTCAGTGTAAATGTGGCCCATTCAATGACAATCAAGCGATTTCGACTTATAAAAGAGGGAGGGCTAAAAAACTACTTCAGTGAAAAAAAGAAAACCTCCAGACTGAACACGGTTGTTAATAACCTCGTCCCTTCGTCCGGCTGTTGATGTGTTGATATCCAGAAGGGGCCGGAGTTGATGAGGCGAGGCGGCTCTTTAACCTTCCCCCCGCGGTTCCGCCCTCTAATGAGTCCCGCTGGGCGGAGCCTTACGAGCGGACCCCCTGCCGTGAGAGCTGACAACGCAGATCCGCGATGCACCGGGGCGGGGGTGGGGGGGTGGACGATGCACATCACACAAGACGCCAGGCCTGCCTGAGAAATGATGCCGGTGGGGCGCTCAGTGTGGACGGACCCCAGCGGGGGTCTCCCACCCTCTTATCTCATAAACATTCCTCTCTCCACAGTCCTCCCCTCACCACGTCTTCCATCTTTTTAACGGCTGCAGGGCCAAGCGCCGTCTACCACCTTTTTTTTTTTTTTGTTCCACAAAAAGACCTTTCTTGGAGCATCAAATTTACCAGAAATGCATAAATCAATAATCCTTCAAAACAAGGACAGATCATCATCATCATATATCAGCTGTCTAAAAACTAATCTAAAAACACCCGCGCTTTTCTGATTGACGGCTGTAGGAGGTTCGTCGTCGTCTTCTCGGGCTTGTTGATCCGCCCGACGAAAGAGAACACAGCAAGCGGCGTCTCTTCCCACTGTTGAAGAGCGTTCAGTATTCGAGTCCACAAAGGAGGCACGATTCCCCCCAAGGAAACACACCTCCGAGCACACGGCTCCAAGGAGGACAGAACCTGCAGACTGTGGGTGTGAAGTCAAATAGCTGAAATGTTCTTTCTTCCCGAGATGACGGCATGAAAAAAAAAAAAAAAGGTGGCCGCTGAGAAAGATTGACAGAGATTTTCTCGTGAGATATGAGAAGGCAAACATCCCAATTTTCACCGGTTGGACTTAGACGAGTCTTTATGGGCAGCGAGCAATAAAAAAAAGGGAGGGATCAAGTGCAGAATCCTGATGAAGCTGCACTTGGCGTCGCTTTTGCTCTTAATTTGCAACACTTCTTGAGCAAAGTGTTCCCAGGAGCTGTCGTGGCTCTTCCATGTTGATCCGGACGTCGCCTTTTCAGACGAGTCTGTCGAAGTTGAACGTCCAATTAAATGCGGCCAATCAGCCATCATCCTGGCTCCTGATTAGTTGCCGGCCTGTATTTTTTTTGTGATCCGCCCTCGGAGCTCTTATGGATGGGCAGGAGAAACACATGCACTGTGCACCGTGCACTGGCAGCCTGCGAACACTTGTGCACAATTATGAAAAAAAAAAAAGAATCCCATTTCCCTAGCGGAGTCGTCTGTTAAACACAATGATTTCGCGCACGTTCCGAATGAAGCTGGAATTAGTGCGTGAGCGTGTGTGCGTGCGTGTGTGTGTGTGCGCGTGCGCGTGTGTGTGTGTGTGTGTGTTCTAGACCAAAGCGGGGTCACACTAATCAGAAGTCAGATTTTATGGTGAGCTCCATAATTGCATAGCATTGATTTTCTCGTTTTGTTCCTTTCCACACCGACATCTTCAGACCATCAGCCCTTAATTGCACTAGGACAGTTCTGAGGAGCGCAGAGGAGAGCTCTTTTTTCCCCCTACCCTTTTTGAAGTGGCCAAGAATTCATAAACAGTCCCTCTGTTTCCATTGCCCCTCGAAATGCGCAGAACCTAAATATCACAACAGAAAACTGGCGATGGAAGCGCCTAAACTTCGGAAAAAACTCTCAAATATCGCGAGAGAGGTTTCGACGCTCTCACGAGGTGATTTTTTTTTCAGACGTATTAACATAGAGGTATATCGCAAAAGTGTCATGGAAACACTTTTTTTTGACACGTGACGTACGGGGTCACGTGAACAGTTCACTTTAAGTGTAAAGTGTTTGGACCGAGGAGGAGACGGAATATTTTCTTTTACAAGTAATCAAGGAGAAAAATATAACAACCGTTCTTGACGGCAAACAAACGTAAACAGACAAAAGCAAACGCTATGATGAGCAGCACCACACAGCATATAATCAGGTTCTATCTATAATCAGGCTCTATATAATCTAGCTTCCAGAGCGACTCACAGTTCCTTCATCAAACTGGAGCTTGGCTCTTATCTGTGTCTGCGTCCATGTCGGGGGTTGGGCGGGATCTCGCAGAGGTGCGACCTGTTAACGTCTCGGAGATCGCGCGCTGCTAATGAAACCGACATGGCGTCATGGAGCCGTTCTGTTTCCCGGCAACGGGATGAAACGATTATCACCTATATCACGATTCTAATTAGGCGGCGTGTCAGTCAGAACCTCAACTGCCGTTCCGGCCACGGGGACAGCAAATGAGGCGCTCAGACAGATGTCGTCGTCGTCGTCATCCGAAGGGGTTCTTTCATCTGCAGCGGCTGCTCGCAGCGAGACCATCACGCTGCGTTAATTAAATGGTGTGATCAATGCCGAATTAATAACGATGCGACTGACGGTCGGGGAGAACACGCTAATTGTCTTTTCAATTGACAAAAAAAAAAACCCTCAGTGATTTAACAACAACCTCTGTTAATTTCCTTGACGACTTGTGTAAAATAAAAAATAAAAAAATCAATCGATAAAAATCTAAATGAAAATTTTAATCGAGTCATGTATGAAATGTGTAGCCACAATGCAAACAACTCAATGGCCTTGTGAGAAAAACAGGAAGTCAACTCGGCCTGAGCTAAATGTGGAAGGTGCGGAACATTGACACGGTATCGGGGGGGGGGAACATTCCACGGTCAACGTGGGCGACCGGAACAAGGCCATGTGTTTGAAAAATGTAGAAGCTGTTCAGAAATAATCACATTTAAAGCGTCAACATTTGGTCCAAACGGAGCTACCGTTGTTTCTCCCTTGGATGGGGGAGGACAGGTCTCGTGCAGGACACACCTTCACATCCCCGTCGCTCCGCTCGAGCACTTTCTTGACACAGAGGCGCTGCTCTTTATCGCTGCCCCTGGAGTCCGGAGTCGGTCGGAGCCGAGCTTTTACTCAAAGAGCAGCGAGGCGCAATAAAGGCAGATCAAAGCGGCAGCGTCAATCCTGAACAGCTGCCGCGTGCGCTTGTGTATCCAATAAAGCCGGCGCCGCTTGAAAAGGCCGGCTGCTTCCTCAATAGCTGTTTGTGCCTTTTCAAACGCTGCAATCTAATCCATTACAGTCCAATCCAATTCTTTTTTTTCCGACCAGGTAAAAATGCATTGAGATTAAACCATTAAGAAAGGTTTCCCTTTCCCTTAAATAGGATTAGAGTATGAAAAGAAGTGAGAGTCACCAAGAGGAATACATTTTACAGCATTAACTTGAATTCACTGCCGAATTAAAGACCCTCACATCATGCTTCCCCCGCATCCTGGAAACTTCAGTTTAGTTCAGCTTTGACCCCAGGGTTCGATTTATGGAAGACATCCAGAGTGCGCAAACAATGAGTCATCATGTTATATCTTAAATATTGCTAAATCAGGACAAAGTGTCTGTAAAAAATGCCAACAGAGAATCTTAATTATACAATGAAAGTAAAAAAAAAGTTGCCAATATCAAATTACGCTGACAAAAACTGTTCAAAATAAATGGTAACCAAGTTTTTTTCTTTTGTGTTGTTTTTTTTTGAACGTCGAGACTCCAAATGTGCAACTCCTCTTTTTCCTCCAGTGGATACAATCCTCACAGCGCTGTTTGTTGGCTCCTCCACTCTTCAAATTATTGGCGTAACAAACAAGGAGCGCTGACAGGCCGCACAGTGGGAGGCTCTGCCAAAAACAGGCGCCGCAGAGTCGGAAATAAGAGAAAACAACAAGTTCACCCGGAGAAAACGTTTGTTAAGTGCGGCGTTTGCCAGGGCCCAAATCTGTTGCGCCAACCGCAATACCAATAAGGTCGAGCCGGAGCTTCTGCTAAACCGAGAAAAAAAGTTATAAATAAAAACAAAACGAAAAAAAAACACAAACAGATGACACTCAAGCAGTCCATAAGCTCGTCTAATTGATTCCCAAGCTGCAATCAAAGCCGTTTAAATAATAATAGAAACAAATCTTTGAATTAAATGGGGGGCTGGGGGGGAACCTTTGGTTTGGTTTGGATGGAGCTGCTGTTTCCCATATTCCACCTGGCTGAAGGCTTTAACCTAGGAGAGGTATCATTAGTGTACCCTTTGTGACATCACCGAGGGATGACTCAACGGGCTACTCCTGACAGACAAGAGCCAAGACTGTCATTTTTTTAAAACGGAAAAATCTGAAACGTCTGACAACCTAGCGTTAGGAACTTCCTGTTGGATGACCTCGACTTTAATCAGTTACATTATTACGCTGCAGGTCACAAATTCAACATTAAATCTTCTTGGCGTTTGGATGAAAGCGCCTCGGCAGAGTGGAGACGCCTCAGCAGAGAGCCGGACTTGGGGAGGACAGGATGCACTTGTTTACTCGCTGTCTCCAAGTATACGAGGCTTTTATTCCCCTCTAGTGCACTGATCCAGGAAACAAGATTTTCACCTCACAGCTCACTCCGTCTCACCTGGACTTCCTGCCCGTCCTTCCTGTCGGAGCCGGGTGGGGTAGGCAGCTTTTTTATTAATTCACGTTTTAAAAACTGCTCTTATCAAAAATAAGATGTTTGTGTGGTTCGTTTGACAGCTTGGTTTGACGGTGTCCGAATATTTTTGCTGCACTTTAAAAGTGAAGTTTGACTGGAGGTATGCCTTACACTTTTTCCTTTTTTAAAAATGTATTTTTCATGTATCTCAGCTCTCACTTCCAACAGCCTTCCAGAAACCTTCCCCTCACTGATTTCTTCTTGTTCTCTAGCATTTTTTTTCTGTTCTTCTTTTTTATTTTCCATCAGTCATCAGCCTCACCTCCATTTTCTTTCTCAGTCTTCATTCTCACGTCGCTTTCTGAGCAGAGGTGAAAGAAATCATTAGTGATGGCAAAAACGGCACAGGCAGTGTGAAGGAGGCCTGGCCTCACGCTGCTATCCCATAATCTCTGCCTCTTGGTGCTTTTAATAAAAGTGGCTTTTTACGCTCCTCCGCCATAATTGCAACGTGTTTAGCCGTAGAAGTGTAGCTTCTGTCCTGCATCAGCAGAACACACCTGTGTTCTTAAAAGTGCGCAAAAAAATAAAACAGCCTCAGCCTGCCAGTGGACACCCAAGAAATGTGACACATCTTTTAATTGTTTGAAGGAGTGTGCTAAACACTAGAAATCAGCCCTTTGTGATGTCAAATGCCTGTGATACATCTCTTGAGACAATTGCTGTGTCTCAATTCAGGGTCTGCACCCTTCAGACCGAGTGTCCTCCGTCTGAAGGAAGCGTTCTTCGAGTACCCAGCCTAGAAGGACGGACCAAACCCCGCCTCCCTGGTCGCCACCCGGGACGGTCTAGCCTTTGGCGTATTTCCTCGTTGCGTCACCGCCGTTCCCTCCTGCTGGCCAACCCCGGAAGGGACGTTTTCATAGCATCAAGCTAAGCATTGGTTCTAACGATCTAACGATGGCGTTGGATGTTCAAATAAATAAAAACCCAATGTTAAACCTGAATATTGTATGTGAAATTGAATACTTAAATTTACACGAGGTGTCTTAGGTGTCCCAGGATCCCACGATGCTTTGTAGCCGCTTGCAAAGCATCGTGGGATACATAAGTAGGGCCAATAAAGCTTCAGTTTTAGCAGGAAGGCAAAAAAAAAAAAAAAAAAAGAGGCTGCAAACAGAGGGCTAAATATGCTGTTTCGCGGTAGACTATGGAGTTAAAAGCGTAATGCAGCATCACTGGAATTCGAGATGGGAAAACAAAAAAGCCATTGACACAAAGCTTTCATTGCAAGTCTGAAGACGTCCATCGTTGTTTTTACACAAGACATCTTTCATACAGTAACTCTGCCTTTGCCCCATGACAGCTGGGACAGAAGATGGATGGTTGGATATCTTTGGTACGACGTTTCAACCGCGTCACTTCTTTACGACGATGGTGAGGCAGAACGTTGCACCTGTTGCATCACAGATTGTGCACAGCAACAGACAACATCAAAGGAAGAATCAACTCAGGTACAAAACTCTCATTATCTGCTGCCAGCCTGCGCGTCTAAGGAAGACGTTTAGAGAAAATCCCCGGACCGTGACCTGCAAACTAAACCAAAGCAGGTTCCCTGAACCGGATGTCGTCTCGTTATGCACGAGGACGCCGCCGAGCGAAAAGCTCAGAAAAGACAAGAATGGGGGGTGAAAGAGTGCTTTCATACACACACACGCAGGTCAGTCTATCAGGCCGAATCTCTCCGAGCGTCCGTCTGCGACTTTCCAGGTGTGAATTCGGGTAAATAATTCATAGGGAGCCGGTGGTGGCGGCCACGTTCAGAGAGGTAATATCAGCGCAGCGCTAACCTTGCAGGCAGACGCTGGCTGTCGCTGAAAGGCGAGATTCAATTAAACGAGGCGGCGGATGTCTCATCCCGGCTCCCCGTCCCTGCACCCCCTCTTCACCGCAGCCCGGCAGAGGGGACGGGGTTATTGTGGCAGCCGCGCACTAAAAATAATGGAGGAGCATGTTCACAAATATGTCATCGGCAATTACAGCGAGAGGTGAACGCGGGATCACGACGCTTCACGCTGCGTTGATGTACCTGCAGGACGACTGGTGCTGATTAAAAAACAACAGCGATTATGACCACTTAGAAAGAATGGAAGAAGTATTGCTTGTGGCTTTGGCTCAAGCAACGTTGAAACAAAGGCTGCCTCGGAAAAATAGTAGAAATAGTGGAAAATAAAAGTGTAAATCTTCCATTTTTCATTTGCAGCCTATTTGGATATTTACGAAAGCCCACAGCTCTAATGTTGTCCAAGTGTTTGTTTTTCCAACATTCTAAATTCTAAATAACCGCATCAATAACACCACATATGCTGATGCTTTTATTTATTATCGTTGACTTTTTTATTAATGATAGTTAGAATGAGAGCCAGATAAAGTTCCAAGTGTTGCTGCTTCTCCAGAACATAAAAGAATACATAGAATGTAATTCATTATGCATTAGCCAGAATCCGTTCTTCAAAGACTTTTGGCTGGTTGCCTGCGAGTCATCTGTGTGGGGGAGAAGACATTCCGCTCTTGACTTTCAACACGCTCCGCCGACCTTCACTGACTCACTGCGACGCTATATTCTTTGTTCCAGGCACACCAAAGCCTGGCGAATGGAATGTTGTGATCTTAAATAAATAAGCACAGAAATGAATCTGCCCGAGCTTCTTTTGTGTGCTTTGTTTTTCTTTGTCTTTGTCTCAGCTATTAAAATGCAACATGTTTCTCATGAAAGCAGAGAGAAGCCAGGGGAAGTGCTAATATAGACTCTTCACTTTTACAGTGAATCTAATTAGCAGGAAATCTATGTTACAACAACAACTATACACTACAATACAATATATGATGTTAAAACAATGGTTAAAAAAAAAAAAGCCCTTTGTGATACACCCCCATGTAAAAAGCATCAGTTTTAGCTTCCTGTCTATACTGATGCTTTGCCGGACCTTCTGAAAATATTTGGAATGGGACACTCCTTTTTCAGGGGTTCTCGTCTCTACATAAGATCACTCTGACAGTTTTCCATTCTTTCAAGAGTGGTATTTGAAAGTGTTCGCTGTGGTTTTCCTGCCAGACTAGAAAATGGTGAAATGAGTTTTGCCTAACGTAGGTTCAGCAGTAGTTCCTTCAGAGAAGAGATTTTTCGATGCGTCTGCTCGTGAAGACCACGCCCACCCAGCACGAAGAATCCGGAAAGATCAATCAGATTTGATTGAGGTGTCGCAGTAACTGGTGAGCAACACGCAAGAACCCTGCTGACAGATGACAGTCAGTTTGAGCGCACTGATTGCAGACTGGATGTACAGTACAGACTACCCACAGTCGGTGTGCAAACAGCTCACCCTGGGAGGTGGTGGTGGGGGGGGGGGGGTATTGGATTTGCACGTGAGAACGAGGTGGTTTCTATCTGTCCAAGTCCAACGATCACTGTGACACTGATTTATTAGTCTGTATTCATCAAAAGCGACACGGGACTGTTTATGAACCGCATTAGCTCTGTTTGGGCAGGTGATTGATGGGCGGTGGGACAGAATCTTGATTGGCTGACGGGAGAGGGCTGGATGCCGACTGCATCCTTAGCAGCAGCGAGGAGAGAAACTCTCCCCCAGGACGCAAGACTATGGATTTTTTTTCGTGTGCTTGAGCAATTGTTTCCTTTATTGTCAGCTTGAAAGGGAGGCGTCGTCAAGAACCTGCGTGGGTCTCAACTTGACCCAAGAGCCTCGTTGTCCCTGGTTGTTGACAATTGGGGACGATACAGTCACTTTGAGGTGAAGCCTGTACCTCTGCTAGCTGGAATTTTTGTGGATAAAAATCTGATAAAAAATTTAAGTGTGGTGCAGCCACCTGCATAACAGAGTCATGGCAGTCATCTATTTTTGTGTGCCCAGGAATTCAGGGAGGCTTTTGACAGTCGTGACATGACGATCAATAGTAAAATATCGATCCCTCCAATACCAGATCTTGACACTTCAACACTGATTCTCAGATCAACATATCAATACTTTTGATACTTCAGTCATGTCAGGTAAAGAATAGTCCAGAGGGAGAAAATGTGCTAAACACTGTTGCTGTTGGAGTTGTTCAAATGAATAAAGTTGATTTGGATATTAGATAGGATAATGACATAGATACATAGTTACTTGCATGAGTTCAGCTTTGTGTCACTAGGATAATGTCACATAGGCAAAAAATAAATAATAATAATAATAATTAATGATTCACAGTGGATTCCATCGACTAGGTCATTACATTACACATAAAACAGCCATGGTAAAATTTGAAAAGTATATCCTAGATACAATGAGTTAACAGCTAAATGTAAGTTGTACCTGCATGTAGGCTATACCTGAGCAATTATACATACTTCCTGCAGCCTCCCGTCACCCCGACTGTCTGCCGACCGGCTCCTCTCCCGCCTCGCTGTCACCGCTGACAGCGCGCTGAGGGTGAGCATGCAGGCGGATCATGGAGGGAGGCTCAAGATGAGGCGGACAGACACGGCAGCGTCGTTAATCTCTGTTAGGTCTCCGATGTGCACATGTGGACACGGCATTGGCACAGAAGCGATCGATGGAGCCGATTTCGGGCGTTTCGAACAAAAGAAAAATTATCCGTCGGATTCGCTCAACTTGTGCCTGCTCTGGACGTCGTGACACTGGCAGTTCCTGGACACGTAGCAAAAATTGTTTTCCGCTGAAGCACGATGGGAGGAATATTGAAAACGGCTCCTTTAATCTGCGCCTGTGGAGAAAAACTAACTAATACGCAGCTTGAGTCCGAGACTCTGACAGCAAGTGTCCAGTGGGCGTTCACCCATTCTGTCCAGCGGCTTGGGTAATTGTTTACTTCAGTAGCCTGCTATCACCTCGTGCCAGTGCCTATGCAATTTCACACCCTGCCTTGGGTTGTCAGATAAGTCAGAATAGATTGCACCGCTGCAGACCGCTCACAGTAATGTGAAAAACCAACTAAAGATGACAAAAAAAAAACATTAAAAAACATTCTAGGCGACTTTTTTTCCCCTTCTATGTTCCTCATATGTTGATGCAGTGGTGAAGGTGCAGTGAGAGAGAGGGTGGGGGGGAAGGGATTGAGTGTTCGGGATTCTGCCTGTGGCTCTGCGTCAACGGTGGGAAACCCTGAGTGGGCCGACCGAGATCTCCGACATCAGAAATTTACCGACCGTGTGATGTTCGGCACGAAGCAGCTGGTCGTCACTCCGACCCTGTACTCTGCGCGGAGAGAACTCAAGCAAATGGAAATCCCCCTGACGGAATCACTTAGATAACCGCTAAGATATCAGGACCAGCTTAAAAAAAAAAATACGAAGAAGGCTAATGCTCTACAGAGTTTACCCCCGTTTAATGGAGACATACGTTTTTCACTGGCTTTAAGCCCTTCTGGGCCGACTGGGCAGATGGTGGTGCAGTTGTACATTTGCGGCTTCAGAGGAACACATCAATACTTGGGCCAAGACATCAGCGCCAAACTTTAACGGCTCACTGTTCGTACCTTGAACGGAACTAAACTTAAAAAAAAAAAAAAAAAAAAAAAAAAAAAAAAAAAAACAACAACACAGATATATGGTCCAGTTACCATGGTAACAGGAGATGACGGCATGGCATCAGTGAAACTCATCCTCCACGCTTCTCCATTTCCCCTCAATTTCTTTCTACCCCCCTTGTCGGCCTCGCGCACGCTATCGCTCTTGTCCATCTGCGCCCCCCCCCAACCCCTCTCACCATCACCTCCCCACCCCACCCACCCCGCCCCACCCCCGCGACCTTGATGCTCGCCTGACAAAGAGAGGCTCCAGTTGCTATGGAGATAACCACGGCACTATCTCCATTAAGGAAATTGAGTTAACATCTCCTCACACGCGTGCGACCGCTCAATCCGAGCAGATGGCACATTCCACCAATATTGTCGCTGTGCGCCGAGAGCCCACTGTCAGTCGCTGTGGGCGTTGCGCGATATCAAACATCAGGGAGATGCTGTTTTGTTCGGCCGCAAAAGGCCGAGCCCTCATTTGTCCCGCTGATGAATAGTTCAAATTTACATATTAGATGCTCTGGAGGATGAAGCACCTGCGACCTGTCGTAGAGTCCTTAATTCTCAAGGGTTCTCCGAGACTCAAGTCTGTCTCTCGCAAAGGCGTTTCTTTTGTACTTCTATTTGCCCAGAGATTAGGTGTTGCATCAGGAAATCAAAGCAATTGCCAGTTTGAAGCTGGACGAGAAGCTTATTTTCCTAGCAGAGATTAAAAAGACGAAGAGGATGGAGCGCGTGAACAAAGGAGGGGGAAAAAGAAACCCTCCACTTGAAGATCACAGCCGTTTCCTCTGCACAGACGCCGAAGCTCGCCGTTGACGCAACACCGGTGCAAAAAACAAATCCCATCTAAGGCAGCCGAGGAGCGCGGGGCAGAATCCATTCTCAGCGTGAAAAGGCAACTTTGTATTTTCCCATGTGCGCATTGATTAGGGAAGCGGCCGTCTTACAAGGGAGCGGGCAGAGGAAGTGGCATAAATCAACTGAGAGGATGCCGCGATCGATGGGGAACAATTGAAAGGCTTGCGGGTGCAAACAGCTGATGAGACCTCCAAATTATCATCCGCTAATCAGCACTTTGCGACTAGGGTGGCTAAAAGTTTTCAAAGCTCAAAGCTCTATTTCGGGAGGATATTTCAGTTTCATGATGTGCGCATTAAAGCTGCAGCAGCTGAATTTGCCTGCTAGCTCTGGCAGCGGCCCCCTGGAGGCTGTTGAAGACAAGCAAGCTCTCAGGAAGAAAAAAAAAAATATTTGTGCAAGCGCGCCGTGCACCAGTAGGCGAGAGATAGATCATCTCCGCTCCACCTTCCTTGTAATTGGTGCATATGAAAGGGAGAGATGCGCCGCCCATCCTTGGCCATTAGTTCCGGATTTCTGCAGGCGCACTCGGCCTCGGAGAAGCAAAGTAATTCTCTCCCCTCGCCTGGGCGTGCTGACAATAAAGAGTGATGTATTTTCAGAGCACACCTGTCTGGGTTTTTGTTTTGTTTTTTTGCCACCGGGCAACAAAAAGCAGATGCTACAAAGAGTAATCCTGCATTAGTGCGACTACCTGAGGACCTCATTAAAGGACACGCAACCCCCCCGCGCCCCGCACTGCATCCAGTTGTCGCGGGGACCCGCTGCTCTTGATGTAGCTCACGGAAAAGAAAAGAAATGAGCTGAATCACGGCTGTCGACAGAGAGTTTCTCCCCTCACCTTTCACCTGCGCGCGCAATTAATATAAGCCTGTCGTCCCCGTGGGCGACAGCGGCGGCGGGATTTTCCCTTTGCGACTAATTACCAGCGGTATTTGGGAATCGGGACGGCAAGAGGAATTAGTCCGCCGCACGCTCGCGTCTCATCTCTACCCATCTGCTAGACAGAATGCCCGAGGCAGGCATAATGGCTCCATCAAGCAATCAAAGGGCTTTATGAAATAATCAGGACAATTTAAATTAATGTCAGGAGATCAAGACGACCGGAGAAATTGCTTCTGTCAACGGAGGACGGAGGCGAGGCGACGCTCAATATGCCGCGGCTCCGCCTGCACAGGCGGCCATGCATGTGTTTGTGACTGCACAGCTGATCGCACATGACAGTTTAATTACGTGACGTGGCGAAACGCGACGGGAATCTGCGGAAACGCGATAGGGATAAAACTCGGCAAGAGTTCAGATGATCTTCTAGAGGTTTCCGAAGTCAAAGTCTCGCCTGTCCTGCTTTAACCTGAGTGGTCGTTACCGACAAACCAATCAGTTTCCATTTGGGAGAAAGAAGTGGGATTTGTAGCCAGGGTGTAATTGTGCAACTTTGGCGCGAGTTTGTGAACATTAAGCACAAGGAAAACCAGAGCCGGAACCACTCAATTAGCAGTAATGGAATCTGATTGGGTCGCTTTAAAACGCACAGACAGCAAAATTTGTCCAATCACTTTCAAGACCTTTCCAGGTGTTTTTACGAGGTGTTGTTTTTTTTTGTTGTTGTTGGTGTGTCAGGTGATTCAGACTCAACACAAACTTTATCTACGGAGAACGTTGAGAAGCAACCGAGGTCAACCAAAAGTGGTGTGCAAGACCCCGGAATCAGGTTTAAACCATAGAAAAGCTTGTACGCTTGAAGTTGGGATTAGGCGAGACAAGCAGGCGTGGACCCAGACTGGGTTGGAGGGATCGTCTTGAAAAAGGGGATTTTGGAAAAATCTCGGCTGACTCGGCGGATGGGATGTGCGGTGGTAGGCAGCTCCAGAGCCGCGGGGCAGCCACACTGTGCGTCTGCAAGGTCGGGGATGATTTCCTGTCTAACGGTGCTTCCGAAAGCAGCTCGCCGGGGGGGGGGCGGCGGACGGCGGTGTAGCCGCTCCACGTGCTGTTAATCTGCTAATTGCGTTTGGAATTCAGTTGTCGGCGGGGCTAATGTCCCGTGAGGAGACGTGGGCCGCCCCGGATGAGCGCGGGTGAAATGATGCGTGTCCAAACTTCCTGACCTGCGAGCGCCAACTGAATGGAGGGGTTCTGTAATCACATTTTCGAGAGCGCCACCGACACCACCACCACCACCACCACCACCACCTTCCTCCCTGTTTCTGTGCTGCGCCGGCGTGCTAAGAATTCAGATGAACTTGATCCTCCTTTCAAGTGGACTTGAAATGAAGTAACGCACTCTAATAATCTGCCCCCGCGGTTCATAATTATGTCTCACCTGCCCGGAGAGGCGAAGCGGCTCTGCGTGGGAATAACCTCGGCGCTGATGAGAGGGCGCGCTGGTGAATTACTGCGAATTCAGCGAAGTGCAACCCCCCTCTTCCTCAGCTTCCCTCCCGCAGATGCATAATTAGCGGAAATGAGGTCTGACCACCGCGAGCCTTAGACATAAACTCACACACGCAGACACAAGAGCTGTAACCTTTCGATGATTTCACTCCACAGTCGCCCGCAATTAATTTATTGAGTCTTTCGTCTGTGAAATGCCAGGAAAAAAAATGTAAAAAGTAAATTGAGTTTATGGTTAAAAAAAAAAAAAGGTTTCTTTTGTTTTATTTTGTGTCATTCAAATGGCATCAAGTGAAGCGCCCACACTGTGCAGCCTGTAATGGGTGTGCGGTATCACGCTCAGACCCCTTGGCTTTGATAAATGGTCTAGTTGCCAGTAACGGAGGCGGGCAGACATGAACCGGACAGGAAAACGATGGAAGCCACAGATTCCACAGCAGCAATGGTAAGAAAGAGCCTCGCAACCAAGAATGTGTTTTTGAAGATTTTACATCTGCTACTAAGATCCACACTCACCAGGGTATGTAGATGGCAACGCTTTATCTTTGGCCTGTTAAGTGCTGAATCGGGACTGTCTTCAAGTCCAGCTGCTTACGATTCAGCCCTACAGGGAGAAGCATGACCTGGATAACTGAGAGCCTCCACAGATACATAGAGCATTTCTAAAGCCTTGCATGTCTACCTGATTTTTTCTTTTCCCTGTTATTAGATTCCCTTCTTGTCACAGTGAGGTTTAAAGGAAAATATCCAGGCAACCCCCTGCTGTGTGGTTGAATACATGGGACTCTCTAACCTTTTTTCATTTTTTAAGAACTTAAACCTTTCAGATGAGAGGCGAAACATCTTCAAGGTTGTAAAACCAGCCCACGTGCCTCAACTTAACCCTTCTCCACATCTATGCAACTGATTTTTTTTTTTTCTAAGAAATACCGCAGACATTTATTTATTGCTTTTCGTAGTTTGACATAATTAAATTGTAGCCCAGAGTTTCATATCAAACCTACTTATCACGCTAACTGTTTTCCACAGCGTGATGTTTTCCCCTCCACGTTAGCTGTGGGTGTTTGTGAGTGGTTTGAGAGCCCGCGGTCTGTTTAACGACTTGAGCATGTCGAAAAAAAAACAAAACATGGTTAATGGGTTGCTTTCCAATCCGCAGTGCGCTGCTTCAACATTGCTCCCTGCCACCCAGCACGGAGTGTCGACCAAGGACACTGCCTCCCGCAAACATTGCGGCAAAAAAAACACATCAATCCCACTGTGCCCTCCTGCTGCTGCTACTGACTAATTCTAACGCTGTAGTCTTTTCTTTTTTTTCAGCATCTTATTAAGAGAGAACCGTGAGGGGGGTGGGGGTGGGGGGAGCACGTAACCTCGTTCGGAGGTGTCAGAATCTTCCAGCTATCCTCGCTACACTACGAGACGACAGCGCGGTTGCAATGCTTCTGATCAGTGCAGTCAGTTTGCAGCTGCAGCTACCGATAGCTAATATCCAGCGAGGGGGTGTCTGGTCTCCTCACTCACAGCCCCGCAGAGATGGATCCTCGCTAGGCCGAGCAGATGTAAGGGCTGCGCTTCAGTGAGCCAGGTGGCGAATACGGATGGCACACAGAAGGGGAGACACAACAAACAGCAAGACACTATTACTGCAGAAAATGGCAAAAGAAAAAAAAAAAAAGTGGAAAAGTAATTTGTAATTTGCTCTGTATATATATATATTTTTTTGGCAAAGTTGTAAAAATAATAATTGGAAAAAAAGGGGGGGGTGAAAAAACCCTCCATTAAAAGTTTAGTTCAGAAAGTTTGACATTTTTACTTTTTAAGGCAATTTATCCAAAAGTGAAGCACTGTATCACACATGCACACAGATAAAGAGCAAGAAGCAGCAGCCACGGCAGCAAGCAGGTCCTTGCACTAATTACAGAGCAAAGTTAATTAAATCTGATTTGGAAAGTGATAAACAGAAGTTCACCCAACCACTTTTGCAACTTTTGCCCTAAAATTCTTTATAAAGGGCTCTGGGCCAGATGGATCTGGCAGATAAATCAAGATTATTGAGGACAGGAGTCGAAGTTAGCAAAAGTTGAAGCCATAATTG